>NC_133758.1:94895123-95195837 GCF_036562045.2 Rhinolophus sinicus
TGTTATTGAGATATAAATCTATCTACCTATAGATCTAGTATATTTTTAAATATCAATATCTGTCTGTATATCTATCTTCTATCAAGCCACTTGAAAAAGGTCTTTATCCATGATAGCCAAGATAAATTTGATAAACAAATCCTTTCTGGATAAATATTATGAATGTGAACTAGAGAGGTCAGAATGTGCTAAAATTATCACAATTCACCATTTTGAAATGATAGTTATTAAGGTGAGAATACAATTATGCAGAATTTAATCAGATTGGAACATGTGAATTAACTAAAATAAAATGGAGCTACAATCAACAATTCAGATGCAAGTACATTTTAGCATTTTTTAAATAATAACTATAAAGCTACTCTTTCTATTGACTTTTAATTTTTGCTTTACGAGGAACCAGATTTTATCCTAAGCCTTTCTTATTGATTGCTGACCTTTTCCTGTCCTTTGGTGTTAAATGCTGTGCAGTAAATGTATAACCAGTGTAACATGACCCGAAATAGATCAGTACATTGAATGTGACCACGAGAAATAGATCCAATTCTTGACTTAACCGAGACTAAAATGGTCTTATTTATCCACTTTATTCCATTTCATTTTTCCTACTAACTTCATTTACTAATACATTATTAGCAATCAAATTAGTGATCATTTTAGCATGTTATTATCACCAAAATCTTTGTTTCAATGTTTTATAGTAAAAGGCAACAACATAGTCTTGACTGTGAAAAGCCATCATCTGGTGACGTCCTTTTTATGCCTTAGATCTTAGGACACACTGATTTTTGAGATCATCTCTCTAAGGCCTTCTGTAAACGGTGCTACTTTATTGAGAAGGAATAAATGGCTAAAGTGTCTTTAGTTTTCCATGTTATGTTAAATATCCCATGTTGAGCAACAATGAACAAGTGAAATAGATATATGAAACAATAAATTTTTGGTATATTCAAACTGTGAGATAATTATTATAAATATCCCATGTATTAATATGATAATATAATATAAAATAGTTCAAGATTTTAGTTAAGATTGGAAGATAAATCAACAGTGGCCTGTGAATCATTACTTTATTTGGTGATACAAATAGCATTATTATAAAACCTAGAGATGTTTTCTTATCTTTATACCATCTTTCCCTGAAAAATAAGTCTGGGTCTTGTATTAATTTTTGCTTCAAAAGACGCATTAGGGCTTATGTTCAGGAGATGTCCTCCTGAAAAATCATGCTAGGGCTTTTTTTCCGGTTAGGTCTTATTTTCAGGGAAACACGGTATGTGCTGAGACTGTCCTACCTCTCATAGGAAAGAGACAATGTTAGTGTCCTTATTTAGCTTAGTATGCTATAGGTAATATACATGTAACTTTTAGACTCGTAATTACAGAAACAACAATCGACTACAAAAAGGTACTAAAAACTCTTTCGTGCTCAGGATCCAAAACAGGAAAACACAGAAAATCTTTTCAATACATAACCCAGCCTTTTTGGTTTTCTTCATTTGTAGTGATGGGAGCTATCATTTGATTGAATTGACACATCAGCCTTTTAACTGAACAATCTCGTTCTAGACTGTGATTATGTTGCTTAATGATAACAATGGTCAAACTTGAAAAACACTGAAAAATTAATTTTTGTTTTCTTAGTTGTTTTTGTTTTATATTTTGGTTCGGGGGCCATGAAGTAATATTCAAAGTTGCCCAACATATGATAATAATTCCTTCACAGTTTCTTTCTCAAATTTAGCTGTACATTGGAATCACTTGGAAAACTAAAAACTGCCAATATCTGAGTTCTACCCCCAGAAATTATAATGTAATTTGGATGGCAGCCTGGGCTAGGGTCTCATAATATTTCCCCCAGGTGATTATAATGGGCAGCAGATTTAGCATCTCCTGGTATACATACATATGATATTCTTATCACAACTCATTGCTGGATTGCCACCCAACTTTTTCAATCATCCCATTTACTGAAAAGGTGGTCTCCCTTTCTCTCTCTTTCCTCTCTTACTACAAAACTTTCTGTCAATGCATGAATGTGCCATATCAAAAAAAAATTTTTTAAAAATCAATTACTCTGACACCTTTATTCTGTAATTTTTGTAAACATGTACATTTGTATACATGTTAGAGTCAAGGACAATAACTTTTAGCTGTGTTTATTTTTGTTAAAAGAAACTGATAGACTTGAAGGACAAATCACCTTCTGATTGCACAGATTAAACAAGGAAACATTTCATATTTTAGCTTTACAAAGCATCTTATTGATTTTAAAAGATCCATACTGTTGACATAGTTCATGATGAAACATATTGTATTAAAAAGACTAAAATATTTATTTTACATATCTACAACATGTATTCTCATATTTCTAGATCAACCACAAATCATACAGGAAAATATTTAGGTACATGAAAAAGCTTCATAACATAAAAAAAATTAACATTTTTTAAAAAATCACATGTGAATGCTCATTAAATAATAACATTGACAAATAAATAATCAGCTTTACTTATTAGCTGCTGCCATGCATTTCTGGCATTCCATTCCAAGCGAGGGTCAGCATGCAGGGTATAATTTCATACTATGAGACTGTAAAAAGCTACAGGGCTTACTTTTGAAGTGAAATGTCACAAGGTCTTTTATTGTTTCAAAGGAAGATCACTCATAGCTGCTAACCTGTTCCCATGAAGATGACCAACAAAGCATCTTTCTGAAGTGTTATTGGAAAGATTCATTGCAACAATTTTTTTTTTAACTTTTCAGTTTTGAAAGGGTTTTGTTTGGGGGGTGGGGGGTTGGGGAATGAAGGGTAACTGAGAAGCCCTTTTCTGTTTTAAAAAGTAATGATTCAGTATATAGTGCGTATATAGTATCCCCAGTCTTTCAAGAACCACAGAGAATTAAAACTACAGGATGCATGGAATTTAAATGCAAATTGCTTTCATGGATTTGCATACATCTTGAAAAACTTGAAAAGTTATTCCTAAAGTAGGTCCTGATACTTAGGACAGCTTGCTGGGTTTGATCAAAGCAGAAAGCATATATTTTCAAGTAAGAAAATAGCAATGGCAGGCTTGAGTCTTCCAAGCAATCAAATCTGTAAAGCAGATGGTTACTAGTCAGTCCAGTTTTGAGAGTCTGAGTTCTAACTCATGCTGTGCTTGCTGGATTTGCTGGCTCTTTTCCGCTCTCTGTGATGCTGGGCTGGCTTGGCAGGCGACATGCTCTCAAAGTTATGACTGGACTCATTGTGCTGCCGAGTGTACCTCTTGCACTTGCAGGCCGTGACCACCGTGATTTTGTAGGTACGCGTGCTGCCATCTTGGCACTGCAGCTGGATTCTCTGGGTACGCGTTTTGTCATTGACACACCTCCACTCCTGGGAGCTCCTCCTGCTCCAGTACTTGGTTCCATAGCCTCCACCAATCCAGTTGGGGAGCACAGGCAGAGGCAAGCACTCACCAGCACAGACCAGCTCCTTCAGAGGGCTGATGCTGGTGCACTGGCCATCAGAGATATATTTGGTGGAACGCAGTTCCCGGCAACCCACTTGAACCCGAGCTGCAGGAAACAGAAAAGAAAGCATGAATGGGCATTATTTTTTAAATCTGCAATGACAAAAATAATGTGCTAATACTAGCAAGTTGTCGAATAGAAAGAGGTAGTAGAGACACGTCAACGAAAATTTGCAGTTTGCATGACTATAATTAACCATAGAATAAAGTAAACTAGCGTTGATTTTTTTTTTTTCAGGTGTAAGATTAGCTAATTGCTTAATGGAGTATTTGAAAATCTCATTTTCTTAGTCTCACTCCCCAGTAAAGGTTAAGCAGCTCTTACATTTATGTGTAAATATTCATTTTTCAATGAGCTAAATGAGAATATTTTTATGTTCTTTTTCTTACAGGTCATATTTGTTAATGTCTGCAAGTGCTTCTAATTGAGAAAATGTGGAAAGTGTTTAAATATTGTACATAATGCATATGCTGTCTGTAATATTTTGTTTCAATTATAACATTTAGCTGCAAGGAATCATGCATACCTATGTGTACAAAATCTGACATTTTGCATATCAAACTTAATAACTACATTTTAAACATAAATTCCCAAGCTGTCTTTTAAAAACACAAAGATTAAAATGTTTGAAATGCAAAATGTCACTACAATTCAAAATTTAAAGAATATAAAAGCCCCTAAATCAGGAACGTATGGTTGCCATAACAACTTGGCTACATTTCCATGAATTTTATGGCAGAAAAATGCCTAACATGTCTGATTTACAACTGCAAAAGGAACCACGGTGTTCATTTCCTGAATATTGGTCATGGCAAGCGTTTTGTTTAGTTATTTGAATTTGATAAGTATGTTTTCTAATTGGCTGTTTTTTGTTACATGCCTTATGCAATTAAAGCAAAAATTAGTCTTGAAATATTTGAGGTTTTCTTTCTATTGCTTTGTTATCTAAACTTCAGAAGAATTGCCTGTAACAAGCTTGAAAAGAAAGCAAGGCTTGTCTCTTAACCAGAGGAAAAAATATATTTAAAAGTATAACTGCTGAAATTTAAAAAATTAAAAATTATCAGGGACATTGAAGTAGTCTTATATAGAATAATGAAAGCTAATTTGAAATAAATATTGAATTAGGAGTTCAACATCTTCTCTGTGCCCCAGTACTTCTGAGGTGAGAGATGCAGGAATGTGATAGCTGTGAGAAAAATGTCTATATATACACATATATCTGTATAGCTATAGAGCATGGGATTAAAATTAAGGGTAAACTAGCTGGCCAGTCAGAGTACTCTCCTGTCTGATTCTGATTCCAGCTCACCTTCCTGCAACTGTCTTAGGAATGCACCTGGAAACCGCCAGAGACAATTTTGACTTGTCTAGCTTTTTGTTCCTGTGTAGATAGAGATTCGGCATTTTTGCAGTGACAGTTCACTGACAATGGATACCCACCACATTCCTCAATAATCTAATAATAATCAGATATTTCCTGTGTAAAAGCAAACATCTTCATGAAAGTTGAAGCACCTTGTTTTTTTTAGAAAGACATTTTCTTGTTTCCCTGAAAATAAGACCAGGTCTTATACTAAGTTTTGCTCCAAAAGACGCATTAGGGCTTATGTTCAGGGGATGTCATCCTGAAAAATCATGCTAGGGCTTATTTTCCGGTTGGGTCTTATTTTCAGGGAACCACAGTAGCAGTCAGACTTGTATGCACTTTGACTTTTCAAAGGTCAAAAATACTTTTCGCAGCTGAATAGATTTGAGAAGAAGGAGCAAAAGATTTGTGTAAGATTTCCCGTGCACTGTTTCTCTGTGTCTCTCTCAAAACCTGATTATTTGCATGTGAACTCTTCTAAAGAAAGGAGTAAAGCAAAAGTTAGAAAAAGAAATTTGAATCCCTCTAACTTGTGGTCAATTGGTGTGTTGATTAAGCAAATAGAAAAGGGGGAAAAAATGCTGCCTGTATAATATATTATTATACTGTCATTATTTTAAATCTCCAAAGTTATGAGTTTCCCCAGTCGTTCACAAAAATATACAATTACCTAAATTTTGATCTGGTTAATAAGGAATTCTCATAGGAAAATATGATTCTCCAACATGTTTAATTTTGTCCTTTTTTTACATTGATCATCATCAAAATTTACAACTATTTCACTATACATATTTGAGAAATTCATGGTAATTTTTTATCCCCAGAAAGCTTCTTCTTTTCCCTTGTGATATCCTATATAGTCTTTAGTTAGTTACCTTTATGCAGTTTACCAGAATTGCACATGTCCTGAAATAAACAGAAAACAACCTGAATTTAAATGATCTAGAACAACACTTTTTAAGAATTCTCATTGTGTATGATTTAAAGAAGCAATCCTTTAATTCCTGGAAAAATTTTCCTCTTTGGAAGTTTGATAAAACTTAAGTCTGTGCTTGTATTAGCAAATCACTGTTTTAGCTATGTTAACTTTATAGGGAAGAATGCCAGTCTACACATGCAACAAATTACTCTCCCATTATTTAGCAAAAAAATATATGGTTCAGGTTAGTTAGGAATGAAATAATTATACAGGAATGTGAGCTAATGCTACCAAAAAAGAAAAGACAAAACCCATACAAGTAAAACACACTTACTGTTCCGATCCAGTCCAGTGTTACTGAAATGCCTGCCTCCATTTCTGGCTTGATTCATCGTGCTGTTGCTGCTGGGCTGGGCTGGAACAGGTTTAACCACATGTGAATACAGGATTTCTGTGGCATCATTTTTAAAAGCCACACAGCTTTTCATTAGGATGCAGGCAAGGGGAATGAGATAGAAATGAATGGCAGGAGGAAGCATGGTGAGTAGAGGATTTGCTTGGCTGGAGAGCTGGTTAATTCCTTTCCCTCTGCTTCTGCCCTGTAACTGTGAAATTCCTGCTCAAGGTCCCCTTTATATATCCCTGAGGTTTGGCGTTCATTCAGGTGTAAAGTTGTGTAGAGCTTCAGAGTGAAAACACAGAGAAGGGGTGGGATCCCTACATGACCCTGCAAAAGAATTTTACCAATGAAAGAGAAGACTACAGAAAAGGAGGAGCTTGGTATACAAATTGCCTGAAATTTCAGAGTTGGACTTCATCCGTTGGCTGTGAGCTGAAGCAGCCAGACACATTCTATAGCAAGTACAGTCTCTCTCTCTCTCTCTCTCTCTCTCTCTCTCTCTCTCTCTCTCTCTCTCTCTCTCTCTCTCTCTCTCTCTCTCATTTCCTTTCCTGAATCTAGTTCACATTCGGATTTAATTTCAATAAAAATACACTGCTGTTCATTTGAAGAGATTTACATTTCCACAGTTGTTCTGTACTCCCCTCAGATTTTAGAGTATTCGGGGCAGAGAGGAGGTTCGTCCCAGATAATAGGAGGAATTCATGTGAGTTTAAAATACTGTTAAGACTTGAATGAAGCACGTAGTTTAGTTACACAGATTTTATTTCTCAAGAAGCAAACTAATATATATTTGTTTCTTAAAGTGTAAGGCACTGAGCTAGAATCTGCCTCCTGGACATACTTAAATAATGCAGCTTTGATCTGTATCAACTGCTGTACTGCTAGGTAAATTATTGCCAGGGGTTCTGTGCAAAGAATAATGAGCTCTGTCTGCATCCAAGTAACTAATATCAATTTTCATCTTAAAAATGTGTCGCAAGCATTCACATTCATGGCATCGTTTTACATGAAAGAAAGCCATTTCCGACAGATTATTGTTTCGCAATTTCAAAATAATTTTTGCTAGTGTTCTACCTGTATTTACTAAACATTTCCTTTGACTCTGCTGCCCATGTAAGAAACACTGTACTTTTGTGAACGTCTTTTTCCACACCTGGAACAGATGTTCCATTAATTAATTCTAGGCCACTCATCTCCATCCTTAAAAAAATCATGAACTTCCATCTGCTATGAGACACTCTGATCGGAATAATTATATATTCTGAATCATCTTTCCAATTTTAAATCCATATTGTCCTTTGTGTGGCTACTAAAATGACCTTATAGCATGGATACTTTATATCTTCTTTAAACTTTTGTCCATTGTAACTACTATTTATATCTATGTATCCATCTGTCCTTCGTCTATCTATGTTTCTCCACAGCGGCACTATTGATGTTTTAGAGTAGGTAATTCTTTGTTATGCTGCACTGTTCTGTGTGTTTTACAGCATACCTGGCTTCTACCCAGCAGATGCCAGTAGCACCTCCTCCCCACCCAGTTATAATCAAAAATGTCTCCTGACATTGCTACATGTCTCTGTAGGCTAAAATCACCCCCAGTTGAGAGCTACCAATTATCTATCTGTCTATCTATTTATCTCACTATGAAAAGAAAGTAAAATTAAGAACAAAAGACTATTTCATGATACTAAGGAATTATTGTTCTTTTATTTAGGAGTAAAGTTGTGCTGCGGTTTTATTTAAAAACAATGACTGCTTCTCATTTAGAAGTATATGCTGCAATACTCCTAAATGAAATGGTGTGATGTCTGGAATAAACTTCAAAAATAACATGGGAGCGGGTGATTAGAGGTGAGAGTGGGGCAAGATGGGTTATGGGTCAATGGTTGTTGGGGATGGATGATGGATGTTCTATTGTGTACTCCCTTGTGTGTGTTTTCAAAATTCTACATAATCAAAAATTTAAAACTGGAGTAAAAACTTTTAGTGTATACATACTGCTGAATAACAATCAGATCCCTGTCTGAAAGTTGTATGTAGACATTTATTCTAACATCATTCCTAGAAAATAATACATCTGTTAATTACTAGGTGCATATGGAAATTGTATGTCAGACATCCTTCTAAAGTACTTACTGTGAAGAATTTCTTATCCTGCTTATCAGGAAACTTGACATTAATTACATGGAGTATGTTAATATTAACCATTGACCAGTAGATCCAATGCCTAAAGGAAGTAAGTGGGTCAAAATAGCCTGAGCTCTTCCCCATTACTATTTTTTTTGTGCCAGGAGGAGGAGATAATTTAATTTGCAGCTTAATTATTAGGTTGGGCTAATCAGATCGACCAAAATAACTCATAATTGTTAAATCTACACTGCACCTAGTATTCTGTAGGCTCAGCCTTAGGCTATCACCTCAGGCAGAAGCAAAATTAGGAATGAAGACAGTGGAATTGGAGTCAGTATATGTGGACAGAAATAATGCGGAATTCTTAGGCTCAATAAATCGGGCAGAACCGGATTAGGAAACTACTTTGATAAAACAGAAACAATAATAGTTTGATATTTAATAGTTATTCCAGTCAGTTTAAAACTACTTCATTAAGAACAATCACAAACTGTAATGCTCTGATAAGATTATGGGTATAGATGTTTGATATCATAATTGATTGAGGAACTATTCCCCTGAGCAAACTATGTTCTTTCTCATCTCCAGGCCTCTGTGTATATACATTTCTCCTTGTGACAGCCTTCTCTCACTCTTTCCTCATTCCCATTTTCACTGGTTGATACCTATTTTCCCTTCAGGTCTCATTTTGATGGCCCTAGGTCTAAGATAACTTCCCTTGCCCTCTACCTCCTCAGGTGTGAAGTCAGCACCCCATTCATACGTGCCAGAGTGACTAACCCAATGGCTTTGAAAGTCTTGTGACAGAAGAACTATTTTTATTTTATGAATATTGTTGATTAAGTGGATAAATTCATTATTTAAGAAATATACAAAAGCTATCCTTTCATATATAAAAAGATCAGTTAATATTTATGGTAGGCAATCATGAAGATGGCCCCTAATAATCCTCTCCTCATGGGATTCACATCCTCAAAACAATCTCCCGTTGAGTGTAGGTTGGACCTGATAGCTAACTTCTAATGAACATAACATAGTAAAGTGATGAGATGAGAATTCTGTGATGACATTGCCAAAGACTGTGCCTTCAGGCTTGCTTGCCTGCTTTGCTCTCTCACTTGCTTTGATGGAAGCCAGCTACCATGATATAAGCTTTCCTATGGAGAGGTCCAAGTGGCAAGGAACTACTGTCTCTCGCCAACAAGGAACGGGAGCCCTCAGCCAAATAACCCATGAGGATCTGAGTTGTATAAGCAAGCTCATGAGTGAGTCTGAAAGCCAATTTCCCCACAATCAATCCTTCAGATGAGGCTGCCACCCTGGCTTACACCCCAGCTACAACCTTAGGAGAGATGCTAAACCAGAGGCCCCCATAGGAGCTGTGAGATAATAAATGCTGATTTAGCTAAATTTGGGAGTAACTTGTTACACAGCCATAGATAATCAATGTAATATTATCTGTTTTTAAATTAAGATATAACAATTAGGCCACCAATGCTAGAGCCTTGAAAGCATCAGATGTGGAACCATTAAATATGGCGACTGTGCAACTTTTGTTCTTTGGGTAAGATTTGAAACATGTTTTCCAGTCCTCGGCTGAGTCATCAATGTGGTATTATTATTAATAAATAATAATACTAAAATTGCTACGATTGGACTGATATGCAAAAAGCTGGAGAGTTATTTTAATGTTCCAAATAGTATTGTCTGTCATGAGATTCCTGGCACTGGAATCAGAAAATCAATTTGAATCTTATTGCTACCATTTACAATCTGTATGAACTTGGATATATTTTCTGAAGCTCCCTAAGTCAGTTTCTTCGTCTGTAAAACATAATCAAAATTACCTACCTCGCAGAGGAATAGAGAATATGGAAGTGTATAGTGTAAAACATGGCCCAGAAGAAATGTGGAAAATATTGTCATTGAATATGAGTCTAAAAGTATTGTTTCTCATTAGAGTCTTTGAATTTAAAAATGATTTCGGAAAGATTAGAGAAGTCTCAAGCAAACACAATTACCCTATTTAAGGTGGAGAACAAAAGGTTGAGAGAGAAGAGATTATTTAACCTGATTAAATACAAAATAATATGTAAATGCCATTTCATTAAAAAAAAAAATAGCCTGACTGATTGTTTTTCATGTTTGACAGAGAAAGAATCAGAATACAGGTAAATATAAACAATATATGTTTATTGAATGCAGCAATCAGCTGTCTCTGTGGGTAAAACTATTTTCAGAGTTCCAGTTAATAATGGAGAACTTCGTAACTAGAAAGGTAATTAACCATCAATAGTTTAGAAGGGAAAAAAAACTATATAGAATCTTCATGCATAAAAATCCTTAGAAAGAGGATGGACTAACGTTTTTCATTCATTTCATATCAACCTGTATTGAGCCCAGTATTTGCCAAAGCTGTAGTCCAGGGACTGCAAAGCTAAATGAGACATGGCTGCTCTTTTCCCTTTCCCAAAAGCTTCTGTTTAGAATTCCACTAAACCTTTCTTAACCTGATCTGCCTGTACAAGTTTCTTCCTCCATCACCACCTTTATTAGTTGTGTCTTTACTTTTATTTTGTTTAAATGTTTTTTGGGTTTTTTTGGTTTTCTTTGTAGAATAAATCTGCCTTTTATTATAATATGCCTCAAAATAACATTAATTTACATAACACTGCCCTGCGCTGATATGAAACCCAGGTGGAAATTCCAAATCTAGTTGATAAAATTCTAGAGGGAGCGTCTCCATCTTGGCACTATTGACATTTTGGGCGAGATAGTTCTGTTGTGGGCACTGTCCTGTACGTTGCAGAATGTTTAGCAGTGTTCCTGTGCCCCACTCACTAGATGTCAACAGCACACCCCTCACCCAGTTGTAACAACTCAGTGTCCGCCAGTGCACAATATCTTCCTGGGTTAGAAACTACTGGTTTACGCAAATTCTCCAATAAACTTCCCAAATATGCCAGCAAAGCCCCTGTTAAGGAAAACCTCGTATGCACACTCTAGGGAGTAGATGAGAACAGTGGAGACAGGGCTTCTAGCTGATTGTACAGCTAGGGAGAGTAGTAAGTTGTCCTCTTTACTGGCATTTGCTCTCCTGTGCAGTAGAAATTGATGTCCTCACTCTGTGTGTTCAGCCCACACAAGTCCCTAAACTAAATTTGACCAAGGCTGGCAGCATATCCTGCCTCAGTGATGGGGAGGAGCTGGAACGAGTTTTGTTCCACAAGCCTGATAGTTGTTCTAAACCATGTTTTACCCAGGAGTTTGTTAGAGCTGCACATTCGGGGCCTGACCTCAGACCTGAGTCAGAATCTCTTCGGGAGAACCCAGAAACTTGTGTTTTACCAAGCTCTCCACAACGTTCTTATGCTTGCTAAAGTTTAAGATGCACTGTTCTAAAACACACATGTGCCCTCCTGTGGCCTATCCTCATAGTCTCCATTACAGTTGCCTCATCTAACTGGCCCAGATTCTTCCGGTTTGCCCAGTCACATGCAAGCCTTGCCCTAAAGCTCAGTCCATTTGGCCAAAACCCAAACCAATTCCCCTTTCCTGTATGTATTTTTCCCTAGGGACTGGATGCTCTCAGCGTCCCCTAATGACTGATTAATGCTTTGTTCCACAACGATGTCTCCACAGTTAACTCCCTATAGTGATTATCATCACTCACTAGAAATTTAGGAAGCCGTGTCTGTTTCTCTCAGGTATCAGTGTTGACCCAAATTGAGGCAAAATACTTTGATCACTGTGGTTTTGATTGTTGTCCACCAGCCCCAGGCACATCCCACAGCAAAGTCAGGCTCTTAGCCCTGGCAACATACAGCCTTGCTTTGCTCTTTCTTGAAGAGTCTCTTATTCCAGTGCCAGAGGGTTTCATCGCCAAGCCTAAGTTGGTAATGACCTTATGTCACCAGTAGAGACTCAACAGTTTACAGTTCCCTGGTATGTCAGAAAACTGGAGAACAACAAAGATTTTAGCAGAGGATTTGGGCCAACAACACCACAGTCTTTTCTGGGAATAAAGTTGTTGCGGAAATTTCTAATTTCAATTCTTATATTTTTAGTGAAGTCATTTACTTTTAAGTTGTGTACAGATGGAAGCTGTGGTGTAGGGGGCTCCATAGCCACCATGTAGCTGGCATGAAGAGAATGTGATGAGGAACATGGGAAACAAGTTGGACTCCATTGATTGGATGGGTAGATCGGAGCCCATCAGTGACTACAATCCTACTTTATAATTTTAGATGTTTAGACATAATTCGGTAGACAATGGAAAGTCATTGAAGGATGTATATGTGTACGTGTGTGTTTATTTTTATTTTCACAAAATGAAAACACCATGTAACTTATACCCAGGTAAAAGGATAGAAAACTTCCAGTACCCAGAAGTTCCCCTTCTGTCCTTTCCTAGTAACCATTTCCTTACTCTTCCCTAAAATAAACCAGTATTCTGATTTCTGACACCAGTTATTTGTTTCGCTTGTTTCGGAATTTGATATAAAAAGTACTGTTTCCATTGTGTGTACTATTGCATTGCATGGACAACCACATGTACTTATCCATTCTAGATTAGATTGATTCCAATTTTTGGCTAGTATGCATAATGCTGCCGTAAACATTCTTGTACCTGTCTTCTGATACATATGGGCATAGCTTTTTGTTGGATAAATGCCTACTTGTGAAATGGATGGCATATAGGATGTCTGTGTGTTCAACTTTAGTAGATAATACCAAAGTGGTTTTATTAAATGAAATTTCCACCATCCCTGACAGATTTTAAATAAGGGAAGAACAAGATCAACACTACGTTTCAGGACACTGAATCTAACTGCAGTGTACAAGATGATTTAAGGGTGGTTATGGTGAAACACAGAGAGAGGGACGTTATTGCAAGAGCTCAGGTGGAAAAGAATAAGATCCTGAACTTGAAGGAGAGAGAAAAGGACAGATTAGAGATACTGTGGAGGTCAGTTGGCCTCCTAGGTGATTGGAAATGAAGGCAAAGGTGAAAATAAAGTTTTAAAACTGCGTGACCAGGGAGACTGAGGTATCAGGAAGACGAGCGTTGGCAGAGTTTGAATTTAAAGTTCAGTAATGAGTTTAGACTGAGTTAGGATGAAGTTAGGGTGCTGGTGGGAATCCAAGAGAACATGTCTAAGAGACAACTGAAATCAGATCGCAAAGAATCTGTCCAGCGACTGGCAGCAGTTTCTTAGCAGTGACTAGCATGCTTTCTTATGGCATTGTAATGATAGAACTTGGCTTAGAAACCTTTTGTTAAATAACACTATCTAACACTTTCATTTATATACTATCATCTAATCATGCTCCTAGATTTTTTTAAATGTAACTCCCTGCTTTCAGTAATTCCCAAGTAGTATGAACTATTGTATATTCGTACAGTCTTAAAATATATATGCCTGGTGTTTTATTTGAAACCATAAATAATACACATCTCTCAATATCTCTTGTTCTTTTTCTAATTAAATTTATTGGGGTGACATTGGTTGGTAAAATTATATAGGTTTCAACTGTACAATTCTATAATACATCATTTATATATTGCATTGTGTGTTTGCCACCTGAATTCAATTCTTTTTCCATTACCCTTTTTTGACCCCCTTTATCCTTTTCTGCCACCTCCCTCCCCCCTTTCCTTCTGGTCACCACCATACTGTTGTCTCTGACAAACAGTTTTTGTTTGTGTGTTTGTCTTGTTCGTTTGTTGCTTTCAGTTTTATTCCCCACATATGAGTGAAATCATATGGTTCTCAGCTTTTTCTGTCTGACTTATTTTGCTTAGCATGATACTCTCAAGATCCATCCATGTTGTTGCAAATGGCAGTATGTCACCTTTTCTTATGGCAGCATAGCATTCTGTTGTGTTTATGTACCACATCTTCTTTATCCAATCATCTATTGAAGGACATTTCAGTTGTTTCCATGTCTTGGCTTCCATGAATAATCTTGCAATGAGCATAGGGGTGCATATATCTTAATGGATAAATATTTTCAGATTTTTTTTTGGTGTAGATACCCAGAAGACGGATTGCTGGGTCATATGGTAACTCTATTCTTAAGTTTTTGAGGAAACTCCATACTTTTTTTCATGGTGGCTGTACCAAATTACATTCCCACCAGCAGTGTATGAGGGTTCCCTTTTTCCCACAACCTCTCCAACACTTGTCATTACTTCTCTTATTGATAATAGCTATTCTAACATGTATGAGGTGATATCTCATTGTGGTTTTGATTTGCATTTCCCTAATAGCTAGTGAAGTTGACCATTTTTTCATGTATCTGTTGGGCATTTGTATGTCTTCTCAGGAGGTGTCTGTTCAGATCCTCCCCCCATTTTTTAATTGGATTGTTTTTTTGTTGTTGTTGAATTATATGAGTTCTTAATATATTTTACATGTTAGCCCTTTATCGGAGGTGTTATTTGCAAATATCTTCTCCTATTCGGTTTCTTGTTTTTTAATTGCCCATATAGCCACTAACTTAGTTGAAGTTTTCAACATTATTTGCCTGAACTGCTGCCATAACTTCTTAATTGATCTCTTGCCTTCCATTCTCATCCCTCTAAAATGAACTCTCCACAGTGAGATACAGAGTGATATTTTAAAAATATGTATCTGGACATCTTATTTTAAAATCTCAGTTGTTCCTTTTACTTACAGAATGAACAAACACCGTCATGAGCCAACTACCCTCAATTCTTGCCACTCTATTACTTATATTTTATGCTTCTGTGGTATTTCTTCATGCTCACCAATTGATATAATGCTTTTGTGCCTTTTATTCCAGGAAATAATTCAAAATTCTGCTCTTTGACGTCTTTCTTCAATATATAGATTTAATTAATCAAACAATGAGAAATAAGGAAAAGGACAATTGGGGCAAAAGGAAGTTTTTCTGAACTTGTGGGAGATGGATCTCTGAGAGTTATGTACAAGGATTTAAAGTAATATAGATTTTTAGTTTAATGTCAATAAAATCATGTGATGTACATTTCCAGCCCTTACATACAGCAAAATGCATTTAAGATTAGTAAAATAATTTAAAATATAACAAAATAAAACATTAAAACAATAGAAAAAAGAATATATGCAGATTTGCAGGGTAGAATAATTTATAAAGCTGTCAAGACAATACTGCTTTAAATTTTCAAATTTTCTGACCAAGTACCCTTCCGGTGTTAATGCTCTCATGGCATTAAGAACAAAATTTACATGATTACTTAATAATACTCAAGCTCATTAAAAATGTATTGAACAAATGCAAAAATTATTGTGTTATGGAAAAATTCACATTATCAGATACCTACCTTTTTAAAAAACTGAGGTTATAAAATTACGAAAATAACATTTGCATCTTGTAAAAAATGTTCATTAAATATAACGATAAAAATCTACCTCTTCCCATCCCTTTTCCAACCCCACTCTCAAGAGATAATCACAGTTAAGAGTTTTGTGATGTTTTTCAACATTTTCTGCATTTACAAATACATTTAGGTATATGAGTACATGTGTGTACTTGCACATATACATTTTTAATTTTTTTCATACAGATTAGATCATGCTATACATATGATTTCTCAAATTACATTTTGTACTTAATGACCCATCTAAAACATTTTCCTATATCAGAATGTACAGATATACCTCGTTCTTTCACTGAATGTGTTGTATGGTTGTGACATAGACTATTCATCCAGTTCTCTATTGAATATTTAAATTATTTTTAGATTCTCTCCTTTCTAAATCTGGCAGGATACTCATTTTGAACAGTTATGTTTTAAGCCCCTTTCCTCCCCATTTTATTCACCCAAGTAGTTGAGGAGGGAGTAGAATTGAAAGTAGAAAAGTGGGGTTGGGTATGTAGCTTCATACAAGACCAGAAGCCAAGCCCTACTTCCTGGCAGTGTTCCAGACAGGTTGCTAGGCTTCAGAAAGGCATGACAAGCAAATTTATTAAAGATTCCGATAGGATATGTAATTCCAGAGCTTCTAGACCTGAAGGGAGCGTGTAGACCAGTCATGGACAGCTCAGTAGTCACCAAAGGGGAATGACCGCTAATGACCAGTTCCTGAAGGAACCACCCCAGTACCTTGAACCTATGGAAGAAACTTTACACCATCTCTGATGAGGAGCAAGGGAAGGAGAGAAAATAAAATGAGGGTCAGGGTTCTAAATTAAATTGATTTAAAATGATAAAGAAATGCAATATATATTTTTTCATACATCTAAGCTTCTAAACCAGAAGTTATACCATCTTCATAAGGATTTGCATTTTCCCAGATACCAAGATACTTTATATACGTTGATATATTTAAAGTTGCACTTTAATTTTGGAAGATTTTGTTCATAAGAGGATAATTCTTTTTCATTACTTAGAGAAAATTCCCATTTGAAGTGGTGTTCTTTTATCTTGACATAGTTATATGTGGAATTCTGTAATATCCATTCATTCTTTTAAAATACAATTAAAAAAAAAAAAGACCTGCCTTTACTATAGTCTCAAGGCAAGGATTTATTACATCACTTTTATTTCATATTCACATCAAGCAGTTTGAAACACACAATACGAAGAGACAAGATTTAATGGTTTATTTTGAAGAGAAAAAAATAATTTCTTTATGGAAAAGCGATGCCTACATGTGACCATTAATTTTTACTTGCCATTGCTTTTACTTTTAATTGGTACTTTTGTAGTTTTTATGGAAGGCTTTAGCCTAGCAAAAGATGAAGTCAATTAAACATCTCATGGAAACAATTTAACCATTATTCTCTGATTAAGAAGCATTGATTAAAACTGCTTTCAGCAAAGAAACACAGAGAGGATCCTTAAAATGTCTTATGGCTTAGAATTTTATTATGTCAACTCACAGTTTAGATTGTCTTCAGGCCTAATTCTCCAGTATGTTTATGTAGCAGTTTGGGGCTGTTGGCCTGACAAGTGCTTGGGGTGGCAAGACTCCACTGACAAACAGCCAAAGAAGAACTTAAAACAGACAGGGGAGAGTCCATTCCTGCCAGGGCACTGCAAGCTGTTTAGTGACCATCTAAATGTTCTGCTGGTTTTGTTGCCATACTTGGTAGTCCTGGGAATCTGGCTAGCTTCAGAAGTTGAGCAAAACAAAATACAACTGTGCACAGCCACGCCCTAGGGTGACTGTCTCCAAATACCATACAAGTCCGAGGCTGAAGCACTTGAAAGGCTTGTATCCCTGCAGATCAAATCTTCATAAGATTGAGCCTTTAAAGACAACCCTTAAGCACATAAATGTTGTCATTTACAGCACTGTTTCGATGCTATTTTACCTTTCCAATTATATAGGTGGCTAATGCACATGGTAATTACAGTTCCTTAAAATTTATTCACTCTCAAGCAGATCAGCTCAGAAATGTTGGCACAGTTTCAGGGTTCCTTAACAACTGCTTGCCAAACCACTCTTTGATCCAGTGAAATCATCATATGATTCAAAACAAGGCCTACAGCCTTTCAAGAATTCACTTTTTTAAATCCTCATCTTCATCGCCCAACCTCCCCATGTTCAGCCTAAAAGCTGATTTTTCCTTATCAGTGCCAAAGAAATGTTTTTTTTTTTTCCCCTGTGGGATTTATAATATACTTTCTTTGTTCCCCTTTATTTATTCACTGTTTTAGCTAATAAATGTTGAGTGCTTATTATGTACTCGAGATTGTGGCTTGCCCTGAAGTGATAGAACTAAGCTACCTCCCCTAAACTCACTGCCTACGGTGGAGACAGTCAGTTAAAAAGATAATTACAATACAGGACTGTAAGTCAGGAAGGGTAGAATAGGTGGACAGAAGTAGGACTCAAAGCCACTGGTGGAGGCCAGAAAGATTCCTGGTGGAGGTGAATTCTGAGCAGAGCATTAAGAATAAATACAGGCAGACAGATGATGAAAGCAAGTGTATTGGGGTATTCTAGACAGAAGAAATAGTATGTCCACTAAGGCTTGGCAGTGAGAGAAAGCATGGCAAATTTTAGAAACTGAAAATGCCTTGCTAGCCTTGAAATGCCTCCCCCATGCAGTAGCTAGAAAAGAGATGGGAAAAATTAGCACTGAGAGTGTGACTAACCCTATTTGCCCTCCTAAGGAGTTTGAGTTTTATTCTAAAGTAAATGTGGACCCCTAAAAGAATTTGAACAAGGAAGTAACATGATCAGCTTGGGATTTTGGATAGATAACTTGGAGGGATTGTAGGAGAAAAAGTTAAATTCAGAAATTCTTAGCATAAAGTGAGCTTATCTCAAATCAAATGGAAGACTGAGGCGAGAACTTGGGACTGAAAACAGTGCTGTGCAAAAAGGTAAGTAAGTGACGGTTGAACCATCAGGACTATTATAAAGAAAGGAAAACTGAAGAAGAAAAACTGAAAAGGACAGGGAAGAAAGAAAAAGGGACTGGAGAGCCAGAGGGAGACGAAAAGAAAAAAGAGGGTAGAAAAGGAGGGGAGGTGATTTGGAAGCAGCCCTTGCTGCATAAATCATAGTTGTCCCATTGGGGATGAAAGAGTGGCTGGAAGGACAAAATCAGGCCATTTCCGGAGTATTCTATTTTTTCAGAAAGAGACTAATTATTTTCTTTCATTAAAAAAACCCAAACCCCCTATTGAGGTATGATTGACATCCAAAAATGTACGTGTGTAGCAGATGCAACTTGATGAGTTTGAACAAAAGTACACACCGGTGAAACCACCACAGTCAAGATTTAACTTACCCATCATCTCCAAAAGTTTTCTCCCACATCCTTTTAAAAAAATTTTTTTAACAAATTATTTTCTTATTCATCTTAACATCCTAACAGCATTGCATCAGTTACTCATGTGAATCTGTCCTGTTCTGAAAACAATAGAATGAAATTCATGGAATTTCTTTAAATCTTCTATTATTGTGAAGTGAATATGATATTCAATTGATCTGGTCAAAAACTCCTTAATGGCTCTTTTTCTATCGCACGTGTTTCAAATCTACCAGCACATATTATCAGCTCTTCCTTCAAATTGTATTCAGAGTCCAATCACTTTGTATCATCTCTGCTACTACCTTGACCCAAGCCATCATCTTCTCTTGCTTGGACAATTACAAAGCTTCCTAACTCTTATTTACTAACATCCTGTGGGCATCGCTCCTTTGCTAGTAACTCTCCAGTACCTTTCCATCACCTTACAGTGATCTAGAGACTGTGAGATATCTGGTCCCTCGCTATCTGTTTGTCCCCACCTCCTCCTACTTTCCCCTTTCCCCAATCTGACCCAGCTACACTGGGCTCCTTTTTGTCTCCATTTGTACTACTTCCCCAGGGTCTTTGCATTAGTGGTATCCCTCTGCCTGGAACTTCCCTCCCCTGGATATCTTTTACTCAAATGTCACCATCACGGAAAGGTTTTCACAGTCATCCGAAATTAAAATAGCCCTCATCACCATTCACATTTTACTTGGCTTACTTTGTTTTGTCTCCCACCCCTACTGCCAGAATGTAAGCTTCAGGAGGGGAGGGACTTTATTTTGTCCACTGTTGGCTCCCACATGCCTATAATATATCTAGGACAAAGTTGGTGCTCAATATTTCTTCATTAAATTGATAAATGAATGACTATATAATTGTACCCTGAATAGCCCTTTTTTATTGTTTGATGTGCCACAAAGTAACCATGTTATTTACAAGAGAGTTACGGAAGAGCTCTGTCCTTTCTCTTTGCAAATAGTATTCCAACATTGACAGAATCCTAGAAGGTAAACACTTTTGGGTTAGAAATGAAAATGGTAATTATTCAGCAGTGAGTTTTGGCTAAATGTTAGTAAACTGAACCAGAACTTAAAATCTTTTCAGGATTTCCAAGTAATCTAGGAAAGGGCCAAAGATCTGTTCCACTGAAGATGTTAACTTCAAAGGAAATAACATCTTTGTGATGTGACAACTCAGAAATATTTAAAGAATAATAAGTAAATTTAAAATTCATTCTTATACACCAGGAGATAACCACTGTTATCATGTAGATGCATCACTGATAATTTTATTGATATGATATGGAATTAATAGAATAATTAGGAAGAGCATATTTAACTGAAATCTTTACAGTATTTACTGTCTATCCAATATTTTTGCCCATGTATTCCTTTTATTTTTGTTCTTAAGTCAAGTTTTTAAGTCTTCTTTATACTGTCAGTACATTTCTTAACTTTAATAATAGGTATTTTATATTTTAGACTGCTGTTGAAATGAGAATTTTTTTCTTCTATCATATTTTCTAAATGTTTATTGAAAAACTATAGAATTTGATAATCGATCTTATAACTGACCACAGTACTATTACTACTTAATGCATTTTTCAGTTGATTATCTTAGTATTTCCTGGTAGTCATATCATCTGTCAGTAATAACTTTGTTCTTCCCTTTTCAAGGTTTAATATTTTTGTTCCCGTCATATACTGTTGTTTATTCTTCTGGCTAAAACTTTGCACCAATGTTAGTTTACAGCAGCGATCATGGGCAATCATGTATTGCTCCTGACTTAAATTGGAATAATGCTAGTATTTCATTCTTAACTTTGATGTTTGTCATTGTGTATCAAATAGACACTTCTTGGTTGTCTCTAATTCACTGATAATTTGAATATACTGAAGCAAACATCTTTGTGTATAAATATTTGTATTTTCATTTCCTTGAAAATGGATCCCATGATGTTTGATACATGATGCCAAATTGTTTTCAGAGATCAAACTTACCTGCAGTGTATGAGTCCCATTCTTATCAGCATTTTGTATTGCCAATTTTTGAGATCCCAGAAAATTTAATTTATAAAGAATATTTTAAGATTTAATAGGTAAAAAAATACTATATGTCTTAATTTCTTGGCTAATTACTGCATTTGTTTCTTTTTCCATTTATTGGCCATTTGTACTTATTCTGAAAATTACTTATCCATATTTTTATTTAGTTGTGAGTTCTGAAAATATAATACAGACTGTGATTCCAAATGTGCTGAAATGAGCACATACAGTGACTATTGTATGTGCTCCTTTTAGCGCATTTGTGAATCATGCAAAGTTGTTCTTTAAAAATATTCTATTTTGATAATATTCACCCACATATGAAAGTGTCCATTTCTTTCAACCAACCACAAACCTGAGAAGAATAATTTTTATTGAATTTCCAATTCAATCAGTGAAAATTATATGTCTTAAATATTTAAGCTTCATCTCTAAGATTGTTAATTAATGAGACCATTTTTCATTTTTATCATCAGATTTTCTTTCTTTTATTATTTGCCTCTTCATCTTTAAATTTTATTTACTTTATTCTTTCTATGTATTTGTAAGAGATCTTTACCTATAAAGTTAGTAATGCTTATTATTGTAAATAGAAAGTATGTTTTCAGTTTGATTCGCCGCTTAATTATGCTGATGCTTTTATTTGTTGGTTGTATTGAGCATCTCTTGTGCCCACCTCAAGTCCTGTGGCCTCACCTGTAGTCCCAGCCATTGTTGCAGTGTCCAGTTACCTGCTGGCTTTGCCCAGCTTCTTTTAGGTGCCACCTGAGAGCATTTACCTGAAGTCTTTGTCCCAAACTTTTTTCTTTCTGCTCTGAACTATCTCTGACCTCACAGTAGGACACTCCCAGGAACTCACTTGTACTTATTTTTGCAACCTGAAAATATGGACCAATCAACACTCTAGTTACTGCTACTTTTGACTACTGAGGTCTGGGAGCAATGGAGCTTGTTTCTTACTCCTTCAAGTGGCTATTCTTAGTCTTCTCAGAACATCGCTGGGCTAGAGTAACCCAATGCACAGCGGGTGGCCAACTGGATAATGTATCCCTGTATTGACTTTTTCTGCTAATCTGTTTCCCTCCTCCTATTCCTCACTCCTGCTGTCTGGAATCACATTCACAAATAAGTAACCCACACATGGATCTTTGTCTTAGACTCTGCTTTGAGGCTCATACATGCTTTGTACATGTAAGATTTGTCTGTGTCTGTGTGTGGGCATGGGTATGTATAATCACATATATTCATTTATTTTATGGTTTCTGACTATACTTTCATGTTTATAAGGCTTTCCTCATCACCAGGGTCAGATAAATGTATATGTATATTTTGTGTTTCATTTTCTTTATTATAGAAAGTTTATTTGGGATAGGGTGCAAGGTAGTGATCTTTTTGTTATTTTCCCCAGATAATTGTTAAATAAATTTTTAAATAAACTACTGAACATCTAGCCTTTTCTCACTGTTTTTGTCTCTTAAAATTTCAGAGTTTCAGGAGAATTATACATTAACAAGAAGAAACTAATCCTCATATGCCACTCCTCTTCACATATACCTTAATGATATCCAGAGGCAGGAGCATTACATGTAGATGTAATCTACATTACAGGTTGTCGTGGGGGGCGTCCGGCGGGGTCTGTGCTCCCGCTCCCCACATAAGAACGCAGGATATGGCGAGGCCAAAAAGGAACACCCACAGAGCCATAAGTAGGGGAGTCATACCACTATATTCTCTCTGGCGGCATCCGCCTCTCTGCAATCCACTTGTTAGCTCAGCCGCCATCTTCTTGCTAGCCCCCCATTTTTCTGCTAGCCTAGTCACAGCAGTTATATTAGTGGCCAATGGCTCACTGGTTACAGCTGACAGCCAACTAGCCACAGCTGATGGCCATCCAATCACAGTTGATGGCCATTTACTACCTGAGCCAGCCGAGAGCCTGGAAACTGCTTTCTGGGGCTCTGTCCCCACACAGGTAGATGCTTTTTGTTGGTTTCCTAACTGAATTCACAGATGCTGGTGACATTCCACACAGAGGCTGTCACAGTAAACAGTCAAACTCTAGCTTTACCCTAATTCTTAAATATTTTGGTGTTTGTATCCTCATTTGGGAAGAAGTTACATCAGCAATCTAATTGCTTTCATTTATGGACACTTTTATTAACATGAAATTATCCCGTTGTTTTTTTGTTTGTTTGTTTGTTTTTTAACAAACCTAATTCTCAGTGAAGTACAGCCACATGAGGGTGGGCTGTAAGGACAGACCGTACCCTGGTATTCACGAATGATGTCATTGCCTTCATCTTTCCAGTATCTCAAAAAAGAAAGACAGAAACGAAAAGGTTGCCCCACAATCATGCACTAAATATTTCTGTGTACAGGAGGTTGTGTGTGGTGTTCAGATCTGTGTCACTGAGCTTTCAGTCTATGCCTGTCAGTACTACCAGGGGTTACCGAGGCTTTTTAAATATGTTTTAAGACCTGGCAGAGCATATACCTTTTCATTATGCTTCTGTTTCAAAAATGTGTTGGCTCTTCTTGCTTGCTTATTCTTCCTGTCGAACTTTAAAATCACTTTGTTAAGTTCTCCCAAAAATGAGGCACACACGGAGATACATCACCCGGGTGCCCTTTCAAGGTAGGGCTTATTGCCCAGCTGTGAGGACTGCATAAACACCTTCCAGCTGCCAGAGGCCACTTCCACTGGGTAAGTGGGAGGAGTGGTAATAAAAGAATCCGTCATCTCAGCTGGCCTGGGATAACTCCATGGGGCAATCAGCTCCCAGTTTGTTGGCTGAGGCTTTGCTGCTCTGCCTCTCGGTGCTTCTCCCAGTCTCAACCCTGTTACTTTCCCCTTCTTTTCTCAGCCGTCAATCCCTAATGAATGTCTTAAACTCGAAAGTCCATCTCAACTTGTTTCTTTGGAGAATTCAACCTGCAACAAATGTGACTGGAATAGTACCAAACCTATCAATTAATGAGGAAACACTGACTCTTTTTTCACACTCAGTTTTCCTCTTGGGAACATGAGATTTCTCTAAATTTATTCAAGTCGTCTTGTATATTTCTTACAAACCTTTCTGCATATGGGGTTTACAGATTATTTTTTTTAAGGATTTTCCTTGTTCTCACATTTGTTGCTGTTATTTATTTCTCTGTTGTGAACAGAACTCTTTCATTAAATCTTCTTAGGTAATTCATAATTGTATAAAACATTTTTAATTGTAACTTTGAGTTCACTTACAAAATATGCTTGTTTAAAACATTGTCTACCTTTTTCCTGCCAACCTTCCTTTTTCCTTACACACACACATACAGCCCTTAACTTACGGTGGTTTGACTTAGGAGTTTTCAACTACACAATGGTGTGAAAACAAGATGCATAATAAATTGCATGAAATATTGAACAGTTTATTATAAAATAGGCTTGTGTTAGATGATTTGGCCTAACCGTAGGCTAATGTAAGTGTTCTGAGCACATTTAAGTTAGGGTAGGCTAAGCTATAATGTTCTATAGTTTAGGTACCTTAAATGTGTGAGTATATTTGACTTAAAATATTTTCAACTTATGATGGGTTTACCAGGATGTAACCCCACTGTAAGTCCAGAAGCATCTGTATATATAACAACGTCATGAATAATTTCTGAATGCATATTATTTATATAACATTCAAACAAAAAGTAGTATATGAACTAAAAAGTTAAATTGAGCCTTTATCTTACTCCCTTCCAAATGCCCTTCTCCAGAGGTGCTACTGTTAACAATTTCCCATATATCTTTACAGACACTTCCTGTTAATTTATACACTCGTGGGCACACACATACCCTCGCGTGAGTTTGCATAATGCACACCAAGCTATACATAAATGTATTTTTTATGCTGGATTAATCTAATGGGTTTCTACTTTATGCATTATTTTGGAACTTACATTTCTTAACAATATCTTGATGTCAGCATAGAAAATGAACTTTAAGCTCTTTAGGACCACCCAATTGGCACTCAAGCCTCCTGAAAGGCCAGAGCTGGACGAGGCAAGGGCTTGATACCTGAGGAAAATTGGAGCTCCAAAGCCAAGTATAGAATTGAGCTTTAAATATCATAACATACTCATATGTATGTGTGTGTGTGTGCCAAATATTCCTATCTTATGTTAATTTCACTAGAAAATTAATGGGTTTTTACCATATTTTGGCCTCCAAGATCATTCTATCTTGGGCATTGCATTATTAGAATGAAGATTTGCCTCTATGTACATAAATCCAAAATCACAGTGACTTGTATAAGATTGATTTTTATTCTCTTCCCCTTAACAACACAATCTGAATTGTACACATCACTTCTACTTATATGTCATTGTTCTTACAATCCTAGTCACATGGCCACATCTAGCTTCTAGGGTGTTTGGGAAATGTAATCTGGGACACCATGAGCTCATCTGAATATTTTTTTGCTGAGGATGAAGGAGAGAACTAACACACTGTCCCATGTCACAGGCTGTGCTCAGTAACCTCATGATTCAGCTTAGTAAAGCACCCAGACAACTACTTTTCCAGGGAAGCTTTTCACTTTTCTTTAAATATTTGATCTAATCCCTTTTTAAAACTTCTTAAAATTGAATTGAAAATACTAGTGTCGACAAAAAAACATCCAGCCTAAGAGAAAGCCTATAAGGTTTGTTTGAGCCAAACTGACGACCATTGCCGGGAAGCAAAATCTCAACGGTTGGAGAAAATGCTCTGCAACAATGGCAGTTTGCAGCTTATTTTATACATAGAATCAAAAGAGAAGGGTTACATGAAATCCATTGGTGGTAGATTAAGCGGGTAGAAGAAAGCAAAGTGGGGTGGGGGGGAGACAGACATCTCTGGGATTGGATAAAAGTAAGTTGGAGAGACAGGTATTTCTTTCACATAGGTGGGTACAGGATAGTTAATAGTTTGCTTTTTATAGCACATAGAGATGGTAATCAGGGGACGAGCATACTAATGAGGGATTGTATAGTTTCTTGCTCTGGTCTGGAAAAAGGGATTACTGACATTCCAAGGGCATGTTATCCTAGATGCAAAAAGACAATTGACAGGGTCACTTAAGGTAGAGACTGACCTTTGTCAAGGAAGCTTCAGGCTAAAGATGGGACTTCCCACCATGGCCCACCTTAGTTAGGAATTTTTATGCTCATGCCATCCTATGTGGTTATATTTAGTCTCCGGAGCTTGTCAAGTTTCACCTATGGACCCTTTTCCATCCACACTCGTAGCGCAAACCAGGAAATATTGTTTTGTGAAGTTTCTTTACCTAAATCTATTAGATATTATGAGATGGTCCAACATCTTCTTTAGAATGGTCATAATAACTTCCTCATAGACTCATTCATCCTAACAAATATTTATTGAGCAATACATTCTGACACCAGTTCTGAAAATCATACCAGAAATAAAGTAACAAAGTAGACTCCAAGTAGTGTCTGTATCATATAATTTCATCTAAATCATCTGAACTGATCAATATTAATGAAGAAATAGAAGCCAGTTTACCGATTTTATTTCTATTGTTAAAAGAGAATCATATATTTCTGACTTAATTGAACATTTTGTTACAGGGCTCAGAATGTAAGACCTTTACTTTTACAATAGTGAAGTAAAACAAAAAGAAAGATTAATATTCCAACAATCTTCTAGCCAAGAAATTCTTTACATAATTGATTTGAGTAATGCATCTGATGGAGTGAAATATGTTACAAGCCAAAATTAACCTGTCGTATAAGCTAAAGAACAAATTTCACTTGAAAGAATATGAGGTTAAAATAAAATGAAAAATTAGTTGAAAATGAACTTCAAGAGTATAGGCCAACCTGTCTATCATGATGAATTTATACATTCAACCCCTATTACTTGAGGGGGGCATTTTCTGGGTACCAGTTCAGGTCATTAGTGTATATAGATGACAGGTCACAAGAGAACAGCCTTGTGAACTGCATGACAAAGTACATCTCTCTATCAAGTTGATGTCATAAGATAACACAGATGGCAGGCTCCTGAAAATTTTTCCAGCAGGGCTTTTTTTAGTTCTGGATCATGATAACTCAATATACTATGTCAGATGACTTTTGTCCTTAGGCTCCTTGCTTCTAAAAGGACAACGATGAATTTATATACAGGTTTCTTCTGCTTGGTCTTATGCAGCCTATTATGTGTGTTTCTTTATTTAGATGCATTTTCTGACACTAGCATTGACTTTCTTAGAAAAGAGTATCCAGATAGTCAAGTATATAATGCCCCTCTGAGATAAAAACAAAATCTTCTAAGGCATACCTCAGTCAGTTTATGCTACATGTAATATGTTGTACAATATGCATGCCTGCCCCCGTTTCTCAATGCTTGTTTGCATATAGCATTTACTGACCCACAAACACAGCATTTGGGAAGACCTATAATGTGTGGGGGTTCAGTGAGGCTCAGAGGAGTACAAAGGAAAGGTGAATGTCTATGAGAAGCAGTAGGGGTGGGAGTGGGGGGGCACCACCAGCCCCTAGCGGACACCCATTCCCATTTGAACCAGAACTTGCTTCTAACACAGGAAAAAATGGTATTGCCATTCTAAGAAACACAAACCACGAAGGAACCCTATCACCGCTTCTTACTCCTGTTCTGCCTCCGTAGTAGCCCATGGCTTACACTGAAAATGATGACATAATAAGAAAGGGAACATTCGGGCCATCTATCCCTTCTTTTCTAGTCAGTTCTTCCCTACTCATCACTATGCCAAAGGTAGAGTGTGTTGGCAGAATGCCCACATACCAAGAAGTGCAATAAAAACAGTTGGTTCGTTTTGTGCAGAGTTTCTGTTCTTCTGGAAATAATGGAAACATCTGCATGTATGAGCTATGATCCATGAATTGTGGTAATTTTGGTAATTCTACATGTAAGTTAAGGGGGTCTTATAGTTGCATTTTAGACTGCCATTGTACAACGTAAAGGTGAATGAAAAATTCATACCAAAATATTTAAATTTTAGTTTTTGTTTACTTAGAACAACATGAAATGGCAAAGAGAAAACACCATGTCCAGTTATGAGAAAGACTGCAGAGAAAAGAAAGAGCTCTATATTTTAATGCCTTTAGTGGAAATTTGCCTACTTTCTGAACAAGTGGCCCCATATGTTCACTTTGCCTTGGGACCCACAATTTTTGTAACTCCTGTGTGACCTCCAGTATTTATGTCCCCAGCGGCTTCTCCCATATGCTTTAGGCCTTGTCCTTTTAATGTCATTTTAAAATATGATTCAGTATTTCTCCTACCTCCAGAATCTACAAGCCACCTCATCTCCTTTAACAAATTCCTTTTCTGTTAAATCCAGCTGTGATGGGTACTATTCTCCATGGCTAAGTGCACCAGACGATAATGATGATGATGATGATGATGTAATAAAATTGATAGATTCTTGTCTATGCCTAGCACGTACAAGTATTCTCATAAAGTGAGAAAAGTACTATTATTAATATTATACAGATTAGAAAATCTAGGGTTAAAAAACAAATAGATTGTCTATGTTTCACCAGTTAACACATCCAAGGGCAAGTATTCAAACCCAAGTAGGCTGATTCCACCCCTGTGTGGCGCCACATTGTGATTTGTCTTTTTAAATGTTGTTGGTCCGTATCGCGGGACTTTAAGTTCTAAAGAGGACACTGTATCACCTAAACAAATAGTCATGGTTAGAATCCAAGCCAGTAAATGTTTGAATCAGGTCTTGTTGCTGAAAACATTATTCTTAGGGAAGATCCGATAAACTGTCTTTTCTGAGAACCACATTGGTGGTGATCAAGACTGTTTGATGGCTTTGACGTCTCTGGGAATTGTCGTCTCTGGATTTTATTTCCTCCGATTTTTATAATATTTTAGCCTTGCACATGAATACACAGGTTATGAAAGGCAGACAATGTGAGAAATTTGGATGGCTTTAAATATAAATACGCACTTCTTTTCATTTATCAGAAGTATTAAAATAGCTTTCTCAGCAAGTTGTTTTCATGCTGCTTGTGCTACTGTTGTTCTTATTGAAGTTCTCACAGACATCCTGGCAGGATGCAAGATCTGGCAATTACAACTGATTCTTGGAAGGTCCTGCACAAATAAATGAGGCACTAAAAATGTCGAGATTGATGGAATGTGGGAGCTTGGACAATACCTACCTGTACGAAATGTATTCTGCCAGGGGTCCCTTAGTCTGTGAAAATTAAATCACTCTAACTTAGAACACATGCCCTTTCAGTTTTTAGATGTTTCCAATTTTTGCTGCTACAAGGTAACAGAGACTCGGTGCTTTTTAAAAAAAGTTGCAACTTACTATAAAAAAAACCCATGTAATGTGGGCTAAACTGTGCAAGTTAAAACACTACAAACCACAAAGGTGAAGATCACAGGACAAATATTTCTGTACCAACTATGGGTGGGATGCTGTCTTCATGATTTATTCTAAAATAACAAAACAGTTTGAAACAATGAGGTGTTTCTCTGTGCTTCATGAATATATATGAATTCAGTTCATGACAGAACAAGTAATTGGCTGTCGTTGCTAAACAGCCAAAAGGGGATGATTGATTGTTTTATGCAGAACCTCGCACACTCTAAAGGTACTTGAAACCTGTGGTTGAGAAAATGCAAAACACTGCCAAAAATGAATGTAACTCTTAGATCGTATCACAATATTTATACTGATGACCAGAAGTACTTGAGAACTAATAATCACAAACTTCCAAAATCGACTGTACATATCCTTACAAACTCTGTTTTCATTACTTCTTTAAACAAAACTCCTGTTGCCTGTAAAGTACATATACTGTAAAATAGATTTGATTACCGTTAGTTACTCACTTCATACATACTGGTGGGTAACTGATTTCATGACCCCCCAAAAATTTTTTTTTTGACCCTCAGCTAATATGAGCAAGTGGTTTATTTTGTTCATAGTCAAATAAGCAAAATGTCTCTTCCTGAAATGTAGCTTGCCCAGTTTCTTATTTACTAAGAATCTAAAAGTATATCTTCCTGTAATTAGGGAACCATTTATTACTGCAACGAATTTTGCAAATTTCTGGCTACTTAAAATTATTTTGGGGAAAAGGGTGGCTTGCACTTGTCTCTATCCATAAGTATGTTGTCTTTATTTAGATTCTCCCAAATGTGTATCCCAAGACCCAGAATTAGATTTGTTTGAAGGGCAATCACAGGAAGCAGGAGTGAAGGAGAAGGGAGAGAGAGAAGGGAAGGAGAGGCCAGAGTAGCCGTGCAATACTGAGATCGCTGCTGTAGGAAATAGAGACTCAGTACTTCAGGGACCCAAACAGCATGCCGACACCCTCCTTCAGAAGGACAGGGGCTGGATGTGGAGGCCCAGCTCCAGTCCTCCACTGATGGAGGGGTACTAGGGGGACGTACTAACTCCTTCTCACTGCTGGGCTCTGTGTGCAAAGGCTGAGGACACTTCTGCAGCTTCCGAGAAAGCTCCAAGACAGAAAATAGAGACCCCACTGGCTAGGGATGCCTGTAAAATACAAGACGTCCAGTTGAATTAGACTTCAGATAAATAGCGAATACTTTTTTATTAGAAATATTCATGGGGCATACGTACACTAAAGATTAATTGTTATTTATCTGAGATTCCAATTTAACTGGGTGTCCTGTATTCTTTTCTCTCTCTCTCTCTCTCTCTCTCTCTCTCTCTCTCTCTCTCTCTCTCTCTCTCTCTCTCTTCTAAATCTGGCATCCCTATTCTTGGTACATGCTTGGGGTGGGATGCTGTCAGCATGAGTCTGAGCTTGCTCTGAATGTCTACCCCAGCAGCAGCAAAAATCAGAGGTGGTCTGAGGGCGGCGAAGCAGGGCATCAAAAGCATCTGCTACATGTTGGGAATCCTTATCTTCATAAGGAATAAATCTACCTAATGTCACCAGACAGAACACTCAACCTTATACATCTTCTTTTTTTTTTTTATCAACCCCTTTCCCTATGGATAGGTCTCCATGTAACCTCCCCACAAATAATCTTTTATTTTATTCTGTACAGTGCCAGCTTCACTTAACCAACAGTATACAACAGATTAATTATCTTGTGAATCCTCGCACGTTCTCCTAGGCTTGTTCATACCACTTTCTTGTCACACTGTGATCGTAGATGCTTCATGTGCTACCAGTAACTGACAGTCCAGGCCTTCGGGGAAGCAGATGGGAAGACAAAACTAGCTATGCAAGAGATTTATTAGGGGTCACAGCACCAGTGAGGGGAACGAGGGAAGGGGTTACTGACCATAATGCAGGTCAGACCGCGGGAGAATGAGAGCGACACAAAAAAAATAGGAGTAGAAGAGTCTTAGACTGCAGTGCAGTTTTAAGAGATTCCAGGAGTAATCCTTCAGTGGAGTCCTGCAGGATGCATTAGGGACAGCCACACTCAGTCACTGACCAGGGCCAGCTCATGGGAAGTATGGTCTCAGTGCAGAGAGGTATGGATGTTAGATGATAGTGGCCGGTGCCTTGGTCAGCTGGGCTCCCTGCAGTGCTAGATCCTGGAGATCCAGTTTCATGGGCAGTTGCTACACAGTAGCTTTCACAGGGTATACAACACGCATGCTACACATGTACTCATAAACTGACCGAGTACCCTGTTAGAGATAATTTGGGAAAATATTGAATGTGCATATTCATGAAATAGAAATAACTATGATATCTGATTTGTAGAGGTATTTGGGAACAGGGAAATTTTGTATCATTTTTTCAAATCATGGCTACTTGGATGGCAGCATATTTTATCAGCTCCTTGGAGCTGTCTTGTGGTCAGTTGGCAAAATATAGTAATAGTAGCTACTTCTTTGGGGTATTGTGAGGATTATATGAAGAGAGCTCAGGCAGAGTGCTTAGCACAGTGTGGCCACATAGTAAAAATGCAATTAATCTTAGCTATTGTTGAATGATCATTAAAAGCCAAGGTGGACTGGAAAAAAACATTACATGTGTCCATGTAAAATCACCCTGATTTTGTACATTATTCCTGATGTAGAAATTTCTGAGGAAGAACACAACATCTCCCTTCCCATTGCCAAAGAAACTGAGAGGATATGGGAGAGGTGATGGATGTGTTAACTAACATTACTGTAGTAATTATTTCATGTTGTACAGCTTAACATTACACGAAAAAAAGAAACTGAGAGGAATAGGTCACTAGGATGGATTGTTCTACTCATTCTAAGTGGTTAGATGCCTGTAGTTGTGGATGCAAAACTCTAAATCTGCCAACTCTATTTGTCATGTTGTCATGTTGTCTAACAAATCACCTCTAAAACTTAGTGGCTTAAAACAAAAATAAACATATATTACATCTCATGTGTCAGTTAATCAAGAACTCAAGAAGGGCTCTTGTGGGCGGTTCACGCTTAGAGTCTCTCATTTAGTTGTAGTCAGAGATCGGGTGGTCCTGCGATCATCTGAAGGTTCGACTGGGTCGGAAGGATCCATTTCCAGGTTGGCTCTCTCATTAGACTAGCAAGTTGGTGTTGGCTGTTGGTTGCAGGTTGTTTGAGTGTCCTCACAGTGTGATGCTGGTTTCCTCTGGAGCAAGTGTTTTAAGAAACAAAGGCGAAAGCTTCAACAACTTCCATGACCTAGCACTGGAAGTCACACACCATCACTTCCACACACCTGCTGATATGGGGCTAGCTCACACAAGGGTATGAATACCAGGAGACAAAGATCATTAGGGGCCATCTTGGAGCTAATGCATATATTAAAATCTCTTGCAGAATATATGTGTCCAGAAGAAATCATATTATAATAAGAGCGCATATAGTACTAAGGAATACAGACAAGAACCACCTTTCACCGTAGCTAAACTAAGCCTTGGTTTTTCACTTTTAGACACAGGGAAATGTACCTATCATGTCCCACCCTTTTAGGAAGAGCCTGAGGCAAGGGTGGAACTGTGTAGCTCTCAAGTAGAATTCACCTCAAAGTCATATTTGGCTTGGCCTAGTCAGCGCATAAATGAATATGTAATTAAATGCCTTTAGAGTTGGTTCTCCACTTTTCCAGCACTCCCTGGAGTCTTCAATCCTACAAGTTATATAGTATTATCTGCTTGACCCTGTAAGGCCCTTGCAATCACTATCTCAAAGGAATAGAAATTATAAGTGTAGTGAAAAGAGGGCCAAGGGGGAAAGAGGGATAGACAAAAAGTTCCTGAAGCCAACTCACTCAGCTCTCCTTTTTCCCTGCAGAGGATATTATAAGAACAAATACAAGTCTTGGCAGTATTATGAAAGAGTTACCATAGGCAAGAGAACAGTGTTCTTGAGAAGGAAGTCTGTTAAATGCTAAAGCAAGGAAATGGAAACTCCTCAGGAGGTCTTTAGAAATAGGAAAGATTCTAATCTGTCTGGAAGAATTTAGGTGTGGTATTTCTTGAGGGTAAGTGTGTTGGTTTATATAACTCACAAGGTTTTTTTCTATGATTTTTTGACCCCCTTCTATGACTTTTTCAAAAAGTGATTTCCCCTCCTACCATCCGCCCCACACACAAAGGCCCCTTAGGTGCAGAGTATCTTGACTCTATCATGAATCTCAGGGAGTCCTCTTCTGGGAAATGGGAGACCACCCAGGTGAGCAACGATAGGCTGCTGCCTAAAATCTGCCTATCTGTCTTGCTGCAAATTGTCGTTTCACTCTTCCATTTGGAGAATTATTTTCAAAGTCTGGTCATTAATATTATTAATAGTAATTTAAAAATTCTATTATTTTTGCAGCATTTTTCCAGAAAGTATTCCACATACAAAAATATTCTGATTTTCAGTATACCCAATAATACATGCACATTTTTAAGCTCAACACTTTTCAGGAAAAAAATAGTCTGTAATATAGGCTTTATCCAAGCCTCATCATTTTCAATGTGTGTGTTCTCCATGTGAAGAAATCCAATGCTTCCAACATATTCTTTGAATGTTATGTTTTCTTTTCTAAACAAACAATGTGATGATCAATTTCAACCTTATGCCCAGGCTTCTATACAAGTGTGTTTTCCATTAAAGTTCATCATAACTTTTCCAAATGTGTTTCTCAAACAAATCAAGATTCTTTTATCCCACATAGCTAAATAATCTTGATTTAATTTGAAAAAAAAAAGTCATATATCAGAGGTCAACAGAAATTGTAGATGTCTGAGTGCCACTGTTAAAAATGTTACTGCACCATTGCAAAGATATAATATACATCACCTTCTATACTCAAAATCTGGAAACTCCTTAACTCCTTGTTTCCCTGTGTGGTGCTGTAACTGTTAATGTATTCACTCAGTGAGTCTTTTTTTTTTTTTTTCAGCTTTATTGAGGTATAATTGACAAATAAAATTATATGATATTTAAAATGTACATCGTGATGATTTGATATAAGTATACATTTTGAAAGGATTCTCCCTACCAAGTTTACTAACATATCCACTACCTCACATATTTACCCCTGTTTTTTGGTGAAAATATTTAAGTTCTACTCTCTTAGCAAATTTTGATTATATAATACATTGTTATCAACTGTAGTCACCATATTATACATTAGATCTTCAGACCTTACTCATCTATCTTATAGCTGAAAGTTTGTGCCCTTTTACCATCCTTTCCCTGTCTCCCTCACCCAAACCCCCAAGTTCGTGGTAACTATTTTTCTATTGTCTGTTTCTATGAGCTTGACTTTTTTTTAAGATTCCACATATAAGTGATAACATGCAATATTTTTCTTTCTCTGTCTGGCTTATTTCACTTAGCATAATGCCCTCAAGGTCCATCTGTGGCAGAAATGGCAGAATTTCCCTCTTTTTTCTGGCTGAAGAATATTTCACTGTGTGTGTGTGTGTGTGTGTGTGTGTGTGTGTGTGTGTGTGTAACATCTCACAGGTTTATCTATTCATCTGTTTGCAAATACTTAGGTTGTTTTTGCACTTTGGCTATTATGAATAATGCTACAATGAATACAAAAGTGCAGATATCCCTTCAATATTCTATTTGCATTTCCTTTGGATAAATGCCTAGAAGTAGGATTACTGGATCATGTGGTAGTTCTGTTTTTAATTTTTCAAAGAACCTCCATACTGTTTTCCATAGTGGCTGCAGCAGTTTATGTTCCTCCAATAGTGCACAGGATTCCTTTTCTTCACGTCCTCACTGGTGTTTGTTATCTCTTATCTTTTTGATGATAACCATTCGAACAGATGTGAGGTGATATTTCGTTGTGGTTTTGATTTCCATTTTGCTGATGATTAGTAATATTGAGCACCTTTTCTTGTTGGCCTTCTGTCTATCTTCTTTGGGAAAATGTCTGTTCAGTTCCTCTGCCCACTTTTTAATTGGATTGTTGGGGTGGGGGTTGCTATTGAGTTGTGTGAGTTCTCTATATATTTTGGATATTAACCTCTTCTTGTATATATGATTTCTAAATATTCCCTCCCAGACAATAAGTTGCATTTTGATTTTGTTCATGGTTTCCATTGTTGCACAGAAGTTTTTTTTAATTTGATATAGTCCCATTTGTTTATTTCAGTGAGTCTTAACTTTTAAAATTCAGGTCCTTTATTTTATTAATTGTAAAAAATTTCAGGCTTAGATCCAAGTTCAAAGAATTTTACAGTAAACACTCATATATCCTCCAACTTTTACTATAACCTTACCATTAATCTTTTACCATATACCCAGACCCATTTTGATGAATAGAAAACAACTGTCATTCCCTACTTGCCATAGGACATGCAATCCACCTCCATAATTTCTGTGTGATCTATGTGGGGATCAGACAAGAAAATTTGGAGAAGGTTTATATTCTGTGAATTGAATTATAATGATAGATGAAAAATAACAATGACTCCAATAGATTGAACACATGAGAACCCATGAGTTCATAACAAAACGTGAACAAAAATCCATCAGTCATCCTTGGAGGATTCTAATACCAATCCACTATTCTGAAAATGAATCAATAAACTGAAAAAATAAAGAATTTGTTCTATGTTCCCTACACAAACTGTATTTCTGGATAACTAAATCATTGGCAAGCGAAAGTGATTTATAGAAGAATTGCAACTAAAAAATGCAGAGAGTCTGGAAGAAAAGTCACAATTGGGCAGCCCCTAATGAAATGAAGGAACTAAACAAACATTAAAGGCTGCTAAAACTTGTAGGTGAAAGGTGGATAGGGAATATTACAATGGGGCAATCAGGCTGAAAACTCCTGAATCTGCTGTTTAATCTTAGCATCACCAACGGTAGGGCAGAAGACCTTGTAGGTCTCTGGAATGATGTACTAAGTATTCCTCTATAGTGCCATTTATAGCATATTCCTCCCTAAAAATAAATGGGATCTAAATGGAGCCTCTGATGAGCTCTAATGCCCAATTTACACAAAAATACAGGCAATAGAAGCACAATATAAATAGTACCATGAGGAAGCAAGCAAACAGATGCAGAAGAGAGGACATTATTCAGGGCGAATCAGCTGGTTTATGCAACAACTAAGGGATATTAAAATTGGGAAGGGTGGAAGTGGAAGTAGATTAAAGAGACTTAAGAAACACATTAAGCAAAGACTAATTGTGGACCTTGCGTGGATCCTACATGAAACAGATCAATGGTAAAAAGACATTTTTAAGACAGTTGAGGAAATGTGAACATGGAATGAATTTTAGACGATATTAAGCAATTACTAAAATTATTTAGTTTAAATAGCATTGTGGTTATATTTAAATTTTTTAAAGTCCTTATTTCTTACAGTGATATACCAAAGGTGAAATGGTATGCTATTTGGAATTTGTTTTGAAATACTCTAGAAAAAACAAAGGGAGACTTACTTAAAACAAGATTAGCAAGATATTATTTCTACATATACACATATTTGAATTTTTTATTAAAAGAAGTTTAAAAGAATATAAAACGGGAGTGGCGATGATAAAGGAGGACATAGGAGAGAGAAATCATAGAATGAGCAACAGTTCATTAGCTTTAAAATATGTTATACTTAAAAAAAATTAAGTCAGTAGTACATGGGAGTATGTTGAAAAGTTATGTTGAAGTCATACTGTGTGTGTGGAGGTTATCCTTTAAGGATTTAAGGATTTTATCCTGTAAGCACATTAAGGATTTAATAATCTATATTGTAATAAATGTAAACCCAGTAAGGAATTTTACACTGAACAGTAACATGATTAGCCCTGTTTTGAGAAAAACAAGTTATCTTTAAATAATTTTGTATTTAACCAAAATGAAGTCACTTGAACATAACTTTTAAAAAGAGCAAAATTTGATATTGTCAACCTTAAAAATATACAATAATTTTAAAATGGTGAAAAGGTGTTTTTAAACTATTTCCCACCTCCAGAGATTCTGAGATGTTCTGTCCTGCCCCCCAACCCATCACCCAGCATTAAGTTGAGAGTTTCTGTTTAATGTGGGGAGAAACAGAAAAAAGAAAAAGCAGACAGAGGGCAGAGAAGCAAGAAGTCCCAGGGCATTAAAGGGGGAGAAACACGCAGACTAAACGTGGGAGCCACCACCAGGCTCCATTACCTGAAACCTTGCAATTTCCCCCACTACATGATGTAGAAACAAAGCATCAAGGGAATCATGCCCAGACAGATTTCTGTCCACGTCCTCCTTCAGCAGGAACAGAGGAAACAAGGAGATGGTCTCCTGGAATCAAAGCAAGAGGATCAAGGAGAGGAAACAAGAAAACTCTCAGTTGGGGTTTGCAGACTTCGGGTCAGGGAGCATCCAGCAGGAGCTTAACCTAAACAGAGAGGGCTCAAGTGACTCATGGCTTGGGAACACTACACAAAGCTTCTCAGGGTAAGTCACAGCAGAGTCCTGGAGAGATCTGGCAGCCGCTTCAGGCTTCGCAGGGGGTCTGGTGGAGGCAGCAGAGGAATGAGGTCACACAGTTTAGGAAAAGCCTCCTGACAGAGGCAGGATTCCAGATTCGAGAACAGACACAAGTGGCAAGAAAGGGTGGTGGTGATGAAATGGAATAAATGAGCAGGGCCTCGGGCAAGAACTGCCAGTGCTGGTCTGGTCTGGTGGTGGAAGTGTCCCTGGTAGGCAGGGACCTAGAAAATGTAGAAGGCAAGGGAAAAATGAGGAAAGAAGAGAATGTGGGGGTAAAAATTCAGATGGTAGGAGGAAGAAGGAAAAGAAAGTGTAGAAGTGGGTGCCTCCAGAGTGCCTTTATGTAGCTTTATTGTATAACACATTTACACCGGAAAGAATCATACTGAGGTATAATATGGTGAACTCGGGTTACCTTCACTCTACGATGAGCCATTTTTATGAAATATTCAACTGCTTAGATTAGTTTCTCATAAATGAACAATATTCTTTGCCTAAATAATGTAGCCATCATGTATTATTCAAGAAGAATCGATACAAAAGCAATTTTGCTAGACATGTTTCTAATCCACAAGAAACTTCAATAATCAAGTGATTCACCAACTACGTTGGAATGATGCTCCCTCAGATTGCTCCGGAAGCTTCACCCCAATTAAGATCGTAGATGATGCCCGATAGCACATATTTGACCACAAATAGCCAAGCCAGGGGGGTCCTGCCTGTTCCTCTTAGGAACTGTGTGACCCTGGACCGCTTACTTAACTCTGTGCCTCAGTCTTGTCATTTGTAAAATGAGCCTGCTGTGGAAACCTTGTAGCTAACACATCAGCAACATAAAAGGTTTTTGTCACTCTAAATTGCTTTCTGGTGGAAAGAGTGATGTGGTTGTGGTAGGTACTGATCAGAAGTACCATGACATTAACTCTTATAAAGCATCTATTTTATTTTAAATTCATTTCTGGCTAACTAGGGCCCAATTCTTCTTTTTACATTTCCAATTGATAAGTACCACTACACAGCTTTAAAAGTTAAAATGTCATTTGAAATTACTATTCTGTGTGCCTGTAACTTGAGATACTGCTGATGGGAAGGGGGAATCGTTATATAAATATGTTTTTTAATTTAAGAAAACCACACTTACGAGCTGTATGTACCATAGCAGCAGTGTGCATGTACTGTCACAGGTTTCGGTCTGATAACTCCCTTTTTTCTTTTGTGAATGGAAAAAATCTCAGCTTTCTTTTTTTCACTTTGTACGTAGCTACTTGCATGTCAAGTTGCTTCTTTAAACAGATTGCTATAAAAATTGCTCTGAGCAAAGTTTTAACTCTTGATGGAACGGACTGTTGCGGTGTAAGCAGTCAGTCTCCGTGGCATGAAGGAGGGCATGTGGATGAAGAAGGCATCCATGCATGGAATGGGCCCATATGGGAATTGGGGTCTCGGCTCTTTGCCAGAGAAGCCCATGGTGGGGATGGGGGTGAGAGGGCAACTGGGTGCAATGTCAGAGTTCAGGCCAGATAAAGAGCATGTCCTCATGGAAGGAGGGCAGCCAAGTGGATTGTGTAGGAGTTCGGGGGTGGGAGCGGGGAGCCGGGTCCGTGTGGGAGTACAGGCAGATGGGAGTGGACTGTCAGCAGTTCTACCTGAGGGAGTGTGCACCTGACAGCAACTGGAGCAGTATGTCAGAGTGGACTTTTCTGCCAATCATAGTAATACCACTCCCCTTGCCTGTGATTGGTTTTAGGTGGTCATGTGACTCTATTCTGGCTAAGGAGACATTAAGGGAAGTGTTCAGGTAAAGATTTCAGGGAAGGTTTCCCCTCTAGTAAGAAAATGACAATGGAAAGCAGACCCCTTTTCTTCCTCTCAATAGTGACATGTCAGAACGTGAAACCTGGAATTGCTACAGCTGTTCCATGATGGGGGAAGGTGACCTGAACGGAAAGCCAACAGAGACCTAGAGCCCTGGCCCTGATTAGATGGAGCCTAGAACTGCTCTCCCTTTGGAATTCTTGTTAATGGTTTCTTTACTGTTTAAACAAGTAGAGCTTAGTGTCCTGATATTACGATGAAAAATATCCTAACTAATAGCAATACTTTTACTCCAAAGTTAGCACCTATCATTGCCAATTAGTCTGCTACTGTGTTTCCCTGAAAATAGGACCGGGTCTTCTGTTAAGTTTTGCTCCAAAAGATGCATTAGTGCTTATGTTCAGGGAATGTTTTCCTGAAAAATCATGCAAGGGCTTATTTTCCAGTTAGGTCTTATTTTCAGGGAAACATGGTAGTGTTTCTGTGTCTGATGAATCAGAGGGACTTACACTCTGGATTACTGGAAGTAGCAACCAGGGTAGTTTATGGATAAACAATATATGATTCAGGGCTTAGAAACTGTCCTGAGAAAAAACTGACTGTGATTTCCCAATGGGTCTCTCCTGCATAGAATTCCAGATAAGAGCCTCAGGGTCATTCCACCAGTTAAATGAAGTTTCTTAAATGTTCTTAATTAATGCAAAGTGTGAACTTGTTATGTTACCATAGCTATACAGTTTAAGTGTGATCCATATCTAAGTAACAAAATGAAGTTAATAAAAAAAACATTTATTCAAATAAAAATAGTATATGAAAAACATGAGGTGGGAGGAAAAAATAGCTGTAGGGTAAGAAGTAGTTAAGTTTACCAATTCAATAATGTTCTTGGTAAAATTTCTTGTCAAGGGACTTCCGACAGGCAATTCCTGAACTTCCAGAGAAAACAGAACCCAAAAAATACCAAGAAAGCATGTCAAAGAACAGAATCATTTTGATAGTAGAAATCGTTTTCAGCATGGGCCACACCAAGGTAAACAATTACGGGAGGGCACATGTTATACTTTGAGTCATTAATTTGTGAATGACAGAGATCGGAAATAAGGGATTTTCTTCACCCAAAGATATTCTAGTTACTAAAGCTATGATACAAAATATAACAAAAGTCAACAAAAAGAAACTGAAAAGGAATGTATATAATTACACCAAAGACAGGATGCATGACATTTTTCACTGCCTAACATTACAATAGGTAGGTGGATTAACTAACTATACAAACTGACTTAGAAAATATGAGAAAGATTATTTAAAATAATATTATATAAAGGGCTTAATTGACTTCCTTTTGTTGAATGGTACACACACTTTAGTGACAGTGTTTTAAACGTTTATGAGCAAAAGCAGGAATGCAGTGAAATAGTTTTTAGACCACCTACATTTAGCATACATTAAATTACACAACACATTCCTTTTAGTAAATGCTCTTTTTATAACAGTCATTCCAGTTACCAATAGAAAATGCAAACAGGGTTAAGATGTTTAATTAATTCACAAGATGCAGCTGTACTTCAAATTCTTGGCAGCTGTCCAATAACTTTAATGTAAATTTTGAGAGAGAGATAACAATTCTACCAGAAATAATTTCAAATTTTCCTATTAGTTCTTTTTTGTTGTTGTTGTTATTGTTGTTGTTGTTGTTGTGGAGGGTGCCATTCAGCTTCAAGTTGTTGTCCTTTCAATCTTAGTTGTGGAGGGTGCCATTCAACTTCAAGTTTTTGTCCTTTCAGTCTTAGTTGTGGAAGGCGTGGCTCAGCTCCAGGTCCAGTTGCCGTTTTCTAGTTGCAGGGGGCGTAGCCCACCATCCCTTTTGGGAGTCGAACCAGCAACCTTGTGGTTGAGAGGACCTGCTCCAACCAACTGAGCCATCTGGAAGCTCAGCGGCAGCTCAGCTCAAGGTGCCCTGTTCAATCTTAGTTGCAGGGGGTGCTGCCCAACATCCCTTGCGCGAGTTGAGGAATTGAACTGGCAACCTTGTGGTTGAGAGCCCACTGGCCCATGTGGGAATCGAACCGGCAGCCTTCAGAGGTAGGAGCATGGAGCTCTAACCTCCTGAGCCACCCGGCCGGCCCCCTATTAGTTCTTAATTTAGAAGTAGGGAGACAGAGAATCAACAAACTCAGCTTTGCGTAAGACTTTCAGTAAAAATTGTGTTCAGAGTGGACAGGATGTAGACCCAAGAAGTGACATATATATTTGAAAATGCCATGATATTAAGAGGTACACTCTCAAGGTAATATTACCACATCAACTGACTTGGTCAGATTCTTGATTTAAAGTAGGTAAATCCAGTGCAAACCAGCTTAAACCAAAAGGGAAGTATATTGACTTGCATAGACAAACTGCAGTGAAAGCAAGTGTGGAGCTAGCTAGAACCAAGACTCAAGTACCATTAGACTTCACCTTCTCCTGCTCAGTATGTTAGTTTTCTTTTCTTGTACTGTAGATCCACTTTCTCTGTAGAAAGAAACATGGCTGATGGCTGCTTCTAGGCTCATACACTAGCATCTTAGTGATGAGATAATGAAAAAGTTCTAGGGAAGGATTCTGATTGGCCTGGCTTGTGTGATTGACCAGTAGTTGTGGCTAGGGTTGTGTGGTCCAGTTAAGTTTAGATCCCTACCTTTAGACCAAAAACTATGGCCAGGAAAGTGGATAATGCAGAACTTATTCTAACTCACTCACTCTTTAACCAAAGCTCTCATATGGATAAGGTAGAAAAAAAGAATACCTGTAGGATAAATTCTAATTAGCATTAACTGGAGAAGTAGTTAAAACAATCTGTAGAAAATCAATAGGTTATAAAGACAACCTATAGAATGGGAGAAAATATTTGTAAATCATGTATCTGACAAGAGTCTAGTATTCAGAATATATAAAGAATTCTTACCGCACAGCAACCAAAAAACAAACAAAATAATTTAAAAATGGACAGACATCTCGAATTTCTCCAAGGAAGATATACAAATAGCCAACAAGCACATGAAAAAATGCACAGTCATTACGGAAATGCAAATTGAAATCATACTGAGTGTTGGCATAGAGAAATTCAAACCCCCATACATTGCTGGTAGAAGTAAAATGGTGCAGTCACTGTAAAAAACAGTTTCGTGGCTCCTCAAAAACTTAAACATAGAATTACCATATGACCCAGTAATTCAACACCTACACATATACCTAAAAGTGTTGTAAACAAGCGTTCAAACAAAGATTTGTAAAGAAATGAACATTGCAGCACTATTCTCAATAGCCAAAAGCTGGTAGCAACACAACAGTTCAACAGATGAATGAATAAACAAAATGTGGTATATCTACACAATGGGATATTATTCAGCCTTAATAAGGAGCAAATTACAGCTAGGCATAAGAGGTCACGTATTGTGTGGTTCCATTTATATGAAATATGCATAACAGTCCAATCCACAGACATAGAAGATTAATGATTACCAGGGGCTGGGGGAAGGGAGAAATGGGAACAATTGCTTAATGGGCGTGGGGTCTTCTTTGGGGGTGACGAAAGTGTCTTAGAACTCGATAGAAGTGATGTTTGCACAACATTGTCAATGTACAAAATGCCACTAAACTGTACACTTTAAAATGGTTAATTTTTATGTAATATGAATTTCACCTCAATGAAAAATTTTTAAAGATCATCAACATATAAACTTTAACAACTTCTCATTTTCTAGACAAAAAAACTATGAGCCCTCAAAAAGAATTTAAATATAAATACACTTGATAGATAATATTCTAATTTATTAATACTTGATTGTCTTCATGGGGTGATTTTTACAAAGGCAGTGTCCTCCTTCTCCCACCACAGAATATACCTTTTGTATCTTGAGATTTTATTTTCCCTTGTTCATGATATTGGACTAACACTAACTTTCTATACCTGTTCTGTACTCTCATTCTAAAAGGAATGTGTAAGTCACATTGTTCCATACTTACTAAATGAAAGGCTATTGATTTTAATTCAAATAAAAGCAACCAAATATCATTGGTTTCACTAATACTAAGGTGATGGTTAGTGGTTCTTTATTCCAACTTACCATGTACAACGTTCCTTTCGTGTTGTGGTTTTTTTTCCTTCACCCCACTCCCTTCCCTGTTGCCTGCATCCATTTAAACTTTTGGATGCCATTGAAAGAAACCCTAACCAAACTAGTAGAAATAGAAAGGGGAATTTGAGGGAAAACGGTAGGAAAGGCAGAACTTCAGTGGCGATTGGAGCCAGTGACTCTAAGTCCTAAGGTCTCCCTCTTTCTCTCTCTATCTCCTAATTCTATGACTCTGTGTGCTGGCTCTGTGCTCTCAGTCCAGCTCTTGTATATATCTGCAAAGAGGCCTGGCAGCACTCAGTTCATATCATAGTTTGTCTTAATCATCTCTTCACCCCATTGGTAAGGGAGGAGTTCCCGCCAGAAACTTATGGGGATGACCAAATGCATGACAACTCACACTGGAGAGATAAAATTGGCAGCAGTTTATTAGTCCCCTACACTCACAGCTTGGTGGAAGAGGACGCTCGCCGCATGCCATGCAGGACCACACAGGGATTGCACTCTGGAACTGAGTGAACACCAGAGGCTGTTGGAGGGAACAGCCAGGGGCTGTGGGAGACAGGCTCTGTAGTAATGAGAGGGTGGGGTGCCTTGGTTCCCACACAAGGATGTGATCGGATTGTTTGAATAACTCTGTGGGCTGGCAGGGAACTTAAACCTGCTACTCAGGGATAAGCATCAATTATAGTTGGTCTGTTTGATAAGGAGGGGTCCCCCTTGGCTAGGGGACCTCGTCTGTGGGAGCAGAATAGGGAGGGGTACATGCAGTCAGGCTGTTAAGGCAGCGTGTAGTAATAATTTTAAGCCTTAAATCCCACAGCTTCATCACAAGGAATGGACTCCTCCTTTCCCCTTAGTTCAAATTTGAAACATCTAGGAGGAATTATGCTGCTTAGTATGGCTTGGATCCTATGCCTGCCCTTAATGCTGGGAATTTAGAGAGTGATTATCAGTAATTATCAGCCTCACTGGGTCACAGGATCAAGGATAAAGCAATGTCCCCACAGAAGCACATCTGTTTTCAAAAGATGAGAGCGATCAAAAGGGAACACAATTCTCAATAACCATGTGTCCCTTCCCTTTGCCTCTTCCCTTCCTTTCTCCCTCAACTGTTTCTTTCTTTTCTCTTTTCTTCTCTTCACCTTCTGTCGCATCTCTTCTCTCCACCCCTCTTCTCTTTTCTTTCCCTTGTCTCTTTCTCCACCTCCTCCTCCTTTTTGTTCTGTTTTCTGTCTCTTATGCTTTTAATTTATCCCCAATCCATTTTTAATAGTCCCTGCCTGCAAAAGCCACCCACAGCCATCACCTGTAGAAGTGGTGGAGATCTAGTGGCCTGCAGCTTGATTTCTGCTTCCCAACTGCATTACCCGGAACACGAGGTAAAGGGTAAAGAATTGGGCAGAGATCAAATGAGCTATTAGTCTATCTTCTACCCAAATTTACGGAAGATTTCCAAGTTTCTTAGGAAGTGTACCTTAATTGTGAAAACAAATTTTCTTTCGTTTTTGTAAACTAAAATAGGTTCATGAAACAAAAGCTACATATGTTTTTTAAACTTTAGAAGCATTAAACTTACAATGCAAAAACCTCTCAATGTCTTTATACTTTTTCTAAGAGAGAGTTCTTCTGAACTGCTTTCCAACGTCTATTGCCTCTAATTAAAATGATTATTGAACCTTTTTCTCCTATTTGCTTTGTGTGAAAAGGTGGTAATGAAAACATTGTAAGTGAAATCCTACCAGCTGAATAAAGGCCATAAAGAGCACACAGTTACTGTGGTCAATAGGAGACTATGGAATTACGTACCAAGGTAACTGAAGCACTTCAGGCTCTAAGCAAACAACGGTTAATATCCTTAATGAACCATTTGAATACCAGCCAATATCAAGCAGAACCAAATACAATTAAATTATGCTTAAAGCAATGGGTCCCCACACTGAGTATGTCGACTCAGTCAATTTTAGTGCCTAACTGACTGAATGAATGAATAATAAATGGAGGATATCAAGTCATCTAAAATAGCTTCCTCGTGCATTGAGAAGAGTACTTTAAATGGCCTAATGGCCCAAGATGGCCATACATGGTAACACAGGCTTCCTGGAGCTGGTTTAGGAGTCTCTCCCTCCCTGCCACTGTAATATATAAATACCTAAGAGCAAAAAAGAGTCCGCCCCAAGAATCCCAGATGCCACCGATAACAGTGATCTCCTGCAAAACAAATCGAGGCCCAAAAGGAAAATGACTTCCAAGCTTAGTTCTCATTCTAAAATTTACCTTAAAAATTACAGGAGTGTGGAGAACAAAATCTCAGCAGTTTCAGATGCTGGAGTTAGAGTCTCAGAGAAACCGATATGATTATAGAGGTGAAACAAAGCCCCAAGATAAAACCACAAATCAGACAAAATAACAGTGCTTTACACTGTCCCATTTTTTAAAAAATATATACCACATTTGGAAAAGATTTTTATCAGAAGATGAGAAAAATATATATTGACTTGCTAATAGTATTCATTCTAGCAGTCTTTTAAAAAATCAATGCTCAACTTAGATTACATTGTAGTTTAGTAAAAATCTTTTTAAAGTTATCCTTCAGCTAAATTATTATCTATTATGATAAAAGAGTTTAATGCATTTTTATGTTTAAACATGTGGTTGCATGTAGATAACATTCCAAGAATAAATCTGTCTTTCCAGATTTAAATATCAATCTGGAAATTGTCAGGATGGGAATTTTGTCAAATTTTTACTGTGTATGGGACAAGAGTAAGAATTCTTTTGAGAAGGACTGAGTTTGACCAGAGAAGTATACCTTTTTGGTCTTCGGTGTATTTTTAATTTAAATTTATGTCTATCTATATCTATATCTATATCTATATCTATCTATCTATCTATCTATCTATCTATCTATCTATCTATCTATCTATCGATCTATCTATCTATCTTTATAGTCCCTGCCTGCAAAAGCCACCCACAGCCACCTATAGATAGATAGATAGATAGATAGATAGATAGATAGATAGATAGATAGATAGATATCACGCATATCATATATATGATACATAATAATATACATATATGTATAATTAGTTATCTATTGCTGCATGGCAAATTACCTTACAATTTAGTGGCTTAAGACAACAAACATTTATTTTTCCGTTTCTGGAATCTGGGTGTCGCTCAACTGGGTACCCCTGGCTCAGAGTCTCTCACAGGCTGCAATCCAGGCCAGGCCTACAGTCATCTCAAGGCTTCACCAGGAGGATCTACTTCCAGGCTGATTCACATGACTATGGCAGGCTTTTCATCTTCTCTAGCTGTTGGCCAGAGGCGTCAGTACCTTGCCATATGGGTCTCCCTAGAGGTCAGCTCACAATATGGCAACTGGTTTATCTCAGAGTGGGCCAAAGAGCAAGGAAGAAGGTGACCAAGATAGAAGCCACAGTCTTTTTGCAACCTACTCTCAGAAGTGATGCCTTATCCTTCCGCAATTTTCATTAGAAGTGAGTTCTTAAGTCCAGCCCACATGGAAGGGAAGGGGATTGATTATGCAAGTATGTGAAAACCAGGAGGTAGGGATCACTGGAGGCATCTAGAGTTTGCCTACTATGTATGTGTGTGTGCGGGGGGGAGGAGTGGATGTGTGTGGGGGGGTGCATGTGTGTGTATGTATACATACACATATACATACCCACACATTTAGAGAGAGAGAGAGAATTTATGCTTCAAATGCCTGATTGTTATATCATATATGTGATAAAATGAAGATTTCCTGCTAGCATAACAAGACTTCTTTGTCAGCTTAGGATAAACTATCAATAACTCATCAAGTCTAAACTGAGCAAAGTAAGGAAAGGGATAATAATTTCAATGACATCACAAAATGAAATCCTATAATAAAAATAATTTTTATGACTTTCCATGTAGTACCATATCTAATTTCAGGCAATGAACCTTCTGTCCTAAGCTCTATAATTTAGATGGTCCTGCTAAAGTCCTCCTCTGGACTCCCCCCACCACTCCTACCACCCCATGGGATAGACCCCACCCCCCTCCCCGGAGTTCTTGCCCTCTAATCTTTTTCACCTAGGATCCTATGGGCCTGTGCTTCCATAGGCCCAAGGGATTGTCAAAAGGTGGCTGTTTGTGGGATGAACAGAGCTTAGACATGCGGGTCCAGTGTTCTTGGGAGAAAATGTGAAATCGCACTGAAGCAAAGACAGATTTAGAATTGAAAAATATATTATTTAGTTAAGCTGGGGTTCTGTCTAGAGGTGTCTAGCTGTTCCAGACAGTATAGGAATGTTTCCAACTCTAAACCATTTCCTGTTCCTATACAGGTTTGGAGGATTGTGTGTGGATTTTGAGAGAAAACAGGTATATACAGAAGAAGTAGAAATGGCTACTTTCCTGAGTGAGTTTAAGAAATACTGCATGTGGGCAATGTTCCTTTAGAACTCTGAGAACAAAATGTGCCATGGGGTTGGAGAGACACTGATGCTTCCCCTATTAGATCAGAATATATCAACACTCTAATAACTCAAAAATGGCAAGACTTAGAACATCAGGTTATAGCATTCTGGGGATGGACCCTAGAGATCAGTGAAGGGTTACTGTGTAGATAGAGAAATGAAGTTTATTTTAACAGTCCAAAGGGCAACAGGCGTTAGCCAGGGAGAGGAGAGCAAAGGAAGACAGCTTTGCAAGATGCTACAAGATTACTTGAGATGACCCATTTGTGACTTCAAATAATATCTCAGGACCTCTTTACAGATCTAGTTTATAGAATGCAGCTAGGGATTTGGTTATTGGCATCTGCATGTTAAAAGTTAAGCAATTTTTATAGAACAATTCACAGAAAAAGCAAACAAACACAAATGACCAATAAGCATTTGAAAAGACACTCAACTTCACTAAATAAATACAAATGAAAACATTGAGATAAAATTGTTTCCCCAATTAGATTGGCAAAATTCAACAAGATTAATGCCATCCGATAGAGAAAGGGACACTCTTATATATAACACATCAATACTATAAAGGAATTTCAGCTAATGGAATTCTAACCCAGGAGCACAGAAACACAAAGACCATTGTTACAGCATTGTTTATCATAGCAAAACAAGCAGACAACATAAGTGTCCATTACTAGAGTACTGAGTAAATAAACCATAAGATACATTGCAGTGGAATATTATGCAATGATTTAATTCAATAGCTGGCTTTGTAAAATGGAGGTTTATGAGATGGTAAGAAGAAATATGAAAGTTAAAGAACAAATTGCATGGGTGCATTCCATTTTTAAAAAATACACGGGCCTGCCGCAGTGGCTCAGGCGGTAAGAGTTCCATGCTCCTAACTCTGAAGGCTGCCGGTTCGATTCCCACATGGGCCAGTGGACTCTCAACCACAAGGTTGCCAGTTCAAATCCTCGAGTCCCACAAGGGATGGTGGGCTGTGCCCCCTGCAACTAGCAACAGCAACTGGACCTGGAGCTGAGCTGCACCCTCCACAACTAAGACTGAAAGGACAACAACTTGAAGCTGAATGGCACCCTCCACAACTAAGATTGAAATGACAACTTGACTTGGAAAAAAAGCCTGGAAGTACACACTGTTCCCCAATAAAGTCCTGTTCCCCTTCCCCAATAAAATCTTAAAAAAAAAAAAAAATACACAAACAGAAACAAAAGTTAGTCAGCCTCTGTTTCATAGATACTGGCAGCGATATGAGACTTATGGGTCAGAGACTAAAGACAGTTTATTACTCACAGTAACAGCATAGCCAGAGTATCAGTTAGCCACAATTCCCAGAGAACAATGCAAAGCAGTCCAGGTGATGTGACCACATACAGTGTGTTGTGTTATAAGCAAGGAACCCTGAACTTAGGGAACCCAAATCTTTTATATTGGGCAATAAGCCTGCAGGAAGGCTTACCTTTATTATAAGGAAATGAGACATTATCTTTATTATGCTGCACAGTAAAAAACAAAACACAACAAACACCCACCCTTGGCTCTGGAGGTAGGCTCTGTCTCTACCTTACAAATATATTTTAAAATATAGTCCTGAAAAAGGCAGTCGCTGCCTCTTCTCACAAGACCTGCAGTAACATGAAAGACTCATGGAGAATTCCATGAATTCCCAACATTCTATTGTCGTTTTCATTTTATGTAAACTGACAAAAAATGATATCTGTCAATTAAAATAGTATGTTATTTTACTTTAATAACAACGAAAATGTTGATGCTCTGGTTATCAAATAGTATAAAAAGATCTTTTTATACATCTAAGAAAATGATTTGATTGTGGCTGATATATTGCTTATTCTACACAGCAGAAAATTGTTGATAATTATGATTTTACCTTATATTCTTTTACTTACTTAGAAAAATAACATCCAGACTGATTGCTGGAATTATTCAAGACAAAATTAGGAAGATAATTTTTTAAATTATGTAGCTTTAATGATATTCATTACATGCATAATTTTTGCCTCACACATTTATTTGTCCCTGGGAACTTGTATTAAAAATAAAAACAATTACATGCCCATATCTCCACAAGAATCTTTTGCTCTCTGAACAATACATACTGTTTTTATAACCTTTCTAGGAGAGTATAATTAAATAATAGACTTTTTTGAGCTCAACTTCCAACTTCTTAATTTTACTGTTAAAGAAACCAAGGACCAGAGATATTAAGTGACTCAAAGGTGGCCAACAACTAGTTAATGTCATAGCTGAGACTAAACCCCACATGCCCTGACTTGGAGCACAGGCTCTTTCTTCTTATCCAAATCCACATACATGATATGATAGAACTTTCAAACTAGGGTATGCGTACCGCTGCAGGCAATGGCAGCACGCCAGGGAGGCAAATCCACAGGATAAACACAGGGTGTCTTGCTTCAGTGTAAATATTACTCAAAGATTTGAGGGGAAAAAAGATTTGAGGGGAGTTAGGGGGGACCACTTTATTTTTATATTAAAACAAGATTGATTGTGCAGAAGACTCTACATTTTACATGAATTTTTAAAATTTCAGGCTGGATTCCTCAGGCTATAATCCCACCACATGGAGGTAAAAATTCTCTCAGTTCACGCTGCTAGGGATGCTTCTTTTGTAAAAATTTTGTAGCACCATTGTGAGGATTTCTGGGAAGGACCTTTCATTGTTCACATCTCATAATTAAATTTGCATTATTTTAGTCTTCGTGATCAGTTAAATTGCCAATTTTTCTTGAAGAGGGAACACATTAAAATCGTATAATAAATGAGTTTCTGAGTTATTTTCCTAAGAACAGAGCTGGCTTTTTTTAATTTATTTTTTCTCTTCTTGATCAGTGTAAGGTAAAAAGATTTAAACAGTAAGTCAAGGACAAAAATTTTAATGTAACTTTAGTGGAAATTAGCTGGTTAGTAGTTTACTTCTATAAAATGCTCTCTAAAAGCAGTTTGCATAAGGTTCTAAAACTCACATTTGTGTAATGGACAAACTGACCAAGTAGTACACATTTTTGTGTTTCCATGTAGCATATTTATGCATGATATCTGAATTGCTGTAACACGTATTAACAGCAAAAATGGGAGACAAAAAGCCTGTAAATTGTTTTATACATTTTCTCAGTGGATCATTCTTCTCATCTGATTTTTATTTATGGGATAAAAACCATTTAAACAATAGTTCCCGGATGATTATTCCTTCCATATAACTTAAAGGACTTTTACCCACAAACCCCACCAGGCCCAAATACTTTCTAGAAGTACTAAAAGCGTGTGTGTTTGATTTCTCTAGTAACACACTTTTAATGCTGTATTTTAACACCAGAATTTTTGTATGCAAGTAGCCTGACCCATTTCAAAACACACACACACACACACACACACACACAGATATATTTAATTCCTAGATTTCAAGTTCAAATTGGGAACCAAAAAACCAACTCGTTCAATTGAATCAACATTTATTGAATTCAATGTGTTACTCCCTGGCAGAAGATAGGGATGACACAGACAGAATCCTGCGTCCAAAGTGTCCTAAGCTAGAAAAGAATCAAACTCATATAAATAAGATCATAAGATAGTCTGCGTTAGAGGTTCCAATAGAACTCAAGGAAACATCAATTTAAAAGTATGTATCGTCACGATTGGAAGAGACTGGCCAACAGTGGCTCATCTTACCCGTTCTCTGCCATAGGAAAGGCTTCTCAGCTACTGAATCAATATGCACTGAGTCTTGGCCAATAAGTCCAGCATAGGTTCCATGTTTCTGTGCACCTGGAACCTGGCGGCGCCTTGATACTGCCACCCCCATCTCCATCCTAGGACTGAGTCTAGGGCGAGGCAAGTGAGGCACTGGACTTAGTGCAAAAATGTAGTGTCACTAAAAACTCAGCACAATAAATCTTAATGCAATACATATATTTTTTTAGAAAATCAAAATTAATGCCAAACATTCATGATGAACAAAACGTCAACATGTTCGATAAAGACAGGATCAACAGAATCGACTTCTTGTTTTTCCTTTTGCCTCAAGCTCCACTACGATTCCACAGGGCATTGCTGTACCCTGACCCCTCCACACGAGGCCAGTGTCACCAGACACATCTAGTTTTCAGAAATCTAAATTTTCTGAAACTCAGATCTCAAATCAATAAAATGACTATTATTGGGTGACTCCTCTGACACACACTGGCATAACTGATTGCCCTCTCTCCGGCATCCACAAGAGCCCTGCGCTCGGGGGAAACGCGAGTGTGTGCGAGGTACCACGTGGTGGGTGCCGCAAGGGCCACACGCGCAAACGTCACAGAAGTCAGAATTTGGCTTCAAATTTTCCCTGGTTTGGATTGGCTTTTAGTCGAGGTGATTGTGGTAACCGTTGGTAGGAGAACAATAAGCCAGGCTGGGTCAATCATAGATGCCACTGGCTGCCGCCCGGTGTCCCAATGACCCAGCCTCTGAAGCATCTACCCCATTCCTTCCCACGTACTATGAGCCTAGCGAGGGCTCCGGGACCTGACCTGGAGACCAGCCGCAGGGTAAGGGTCACCCCCTCCCCCAGACCAAGAGCCTCTCGGGTCCCTGTGGGAAAACCCCAGCCCGACCGAGGCTGCCCCTGGGGTCCCGGGTGGAGAGGGTTGGAGTAATCGGGACCCCAGACCTCCAATGGAGCTAGAGGTCCGTAATCTTCCCAGGAGGGTTTGGGGGCTGCTCTGATTAACGCTAAGAGACGTGTATTGTCCTTTTCCCATTTAACATCTGCCGCATAGATATTAGGTAACAAAGCTGTAAATTTGGATCTTGACTCTCCAACATTACTACCTATTGACACTTTGAGAAGGGAAGGTTCTCTAAGGAATAATACAAGTAGAGTTGAGGACAGTTATGATAATGACTTAAAGAATACTTGAGTGGGAAAATGTCAAAATTATGCGACCTAGGAGCTAGCAAAGTGTTCTAGAGTTCTCAGACTTGTCTGGGAAGGTTTGGGACTACCATGGTAAATCAAGGCTGGGAGTTCTGTCATGAATTCAAAGCTATTCACACCAAGTCCTAACTAACCTGTGGTGTACGTGTATGTGTGTTTCCTGGAGGTCTAGGGATTTATTATTACAGCACATGAATTGTCACAGAGAGGATATTTTCTTCTAGGGATATGAATACAGGCTTCATTCTTCTGGGATTTAATAAGCCCACAATTTTCAAAAAATTTTTGTCTGTTTTATTGGGATCCTGAGGCATCAGGCTGTGGAGGAAGCTGCTGCTAAGAACTGTCCATATCCCAATTGTGCTAGATTGTTCTTCTTTTCTTGTTTTGTTAGCCAGTTCATTTGAAATCTGACTTTTCCGCCTCATCAGGTTACAAGGATTGCTCGCCAAATTCAATACCTTTTCTGGGAAATATCCTCTACCATCCGATACAACACTGCAGATTCAAATTCTACCTTCTTGAAATTCACCCTCTCAGTTTCCACTGTCTTTGTTTCAGCTCCTAACTTTATAACCATCCCTCTTCTGTCCCCTTCGCCAGCTTGGTCCCCTCCCCTCTTTCTAAATGCAGCTACTCCACAGTAATCTTATCTGGGCCCCGTTCTCTCTTCTGTGTTGACCTGACTCACCAGTATGGACATACTCACCCTGACAACTCGGGTGAGATCCCCTCGCCCACTTGCAGCTTTCTGCCTTGACCTACATGTTCCCCCAGCACTTCAGTCTCAGCATTTCTAAGCTGAATTCATCCTCCCTTTCAGGAACCTTTCTTGTGATCATGTCATCACATTGTCATCATTGCCTGTGACTTCCCTTGCCTCCAGTTCCTTGCCAGTTCCAATCAGTCTTCTCTGTACACTCTATGTCATATCTGTTCACTGATCATTGCCTCTTGCCACTCTCCTGGGACTGCAGGCTCATCGGCTCTGGCCTGGATTTCCCAGAGGCAGCCTTGCCTCCTCTCTGCGTTCTCTCTGCCCCCCAGGTCATCATACATGTTGCTGCAAGTCCTCTGCCTGAGGCCTAGCTTTGTAGCGGTTTTCTCTAGTTTAAAAATCCGGTGCTATTTCCCTATTGCCCCAGAATTGGGTCCAATGATTTCAAAATAAATTGATATTGGATATTGTTTAAAAGCATTGATGTAGTTGTCATGGGAAAAATCAAAACTTTGTTGGACCTACACTGATTTTATCATGCAGTATGTGCATCTATGTGTAAATATATCACACAATTAATTTTAAATTACTGATTACATAAACTATGCGATTTTAAGTCCTCAGGCATATCAAAATTTTGTTTGTGAACTAAGTGCATACTTCTGAGCCTAAAATTCAAAGTCAGCACAAATAATATGTCCCCAGTTCAGCTTTCTTCATTTCTCACCATTGCCTTCCACGTGCCTTTCACGGAAGCCAAAGACTGTACAGCTTTGCACTCCTCGAATTTTCTTCCCTCACTTCTTGTTTGTGTACTTACTCCCCTCTGACTAAAACACCTACCCATCAATATTCTGTTTCTAATTTCTCCTCATCCATTCAAGCCTACCCCAACTGTCGGTCCTGCAGTGAAATCTCAGAGTTCCCAGGCTAACAGTTAATTTCTTCTTCCGAATTCACCAGAGTAGATTTCCCTTCTGTCACAGCCCTTAACACTTACAGCCCTCTTTTCCAGCATTCTACGCCCTTTACTTCTCCTACAATCATGTTTCCCCGAAAATAAGACTTAGCCGGATAATCAGCTCTAGTGCGTCTTTTGGAGCAAAAATTAATATAAGACCCAGTATTATATTATATTATATTATATTATATTATATTATATTATATTATATTATATTATATTAGACCTGGTCTTATATTATAGTAAAATAAGACTGGGTCTTATATTAATTTTTGCTCCAAAAGACTCATTAGAGCTGATTGTCTGGCTAGGTCTTATTTTCGGGGAAACACGGGAAAAGATTTGCTCCTAGAAAACAGTCACCTTACCTGTTTCATTGTTACATTTACTAGCTAGTCACTGACCAATCACAGCCTGAACGAAGCACTCCATAATTTGTCATTCAATAAATGGCTGAATAATCTGTTTGGACCTACTTTTTTCAAATGTTCATCTTTAAAAATGCTGTTGTATGCAGCAGCTGCTGTGGAAAATGGTATGGCAATTCCTCAAAAAAATGAAACGTAGAATTACCATATGATCCGGCAATTCCAGTTTTGACTATATACTCAAACAAAGCAAAAGCAGGGACTGAAACAGATATTTATACACCCATGTTCATAGCAGCACTGCTCACAAAAGCCAAAACGTGAAAGCAACTCAAGTGCATTGATGGATAAATGGACAAAGTGTGCTACATAGATACGATGGAATATTATCTGGCCTTAAAAAAGGAAAGAAATTCTGACACACACTACAACATAGATAATTCTTGAAGATATTATGCAAAGTGAAATAAACCAGCCACAAAAGGACAAATACTTTATAATTCCTCTTATATGAGGTACCTAAAGACAGAAAGTAGAAGGGTGATTGCCAGGGGCTTTCGGAGGGGGAGATGGGGAATTAGTGTTTATAATGGGTGCAGTTTCATTTGGGGAAGATGGAAAGCTTCTGGAGATGGATGGTGGTGATGGTTGCACAAAGTGAGTGTGCTCAGTGCCACAGAACTCTATCGTTAAAATGGTAAATTCTATATTATGTATATGTTACCACAATAAAAGAAATAGTTCAGGGGAAGAATTCTTGCTGTGCTTCTTTAGATGAAAGGAACATGCTGTTATTGAAGTTGTGTGTTGATTGGGAACTGGAACTGCTCCACCTCGGATCCACTGAAACTTGAAACTTCTTGGCACATTTTCCTATTCTTTGGCACTTTGACATTAATACTTGTTACCAGATTCATACGAAAATTTTTGGTTGGGAGGAAAAACACCGTGATAAAAAGCTGTGTAAATAAACACCTAATTACACCAGTGATTTACATATTATACTGATAGTTTCAATTTCCTTTTTCGTGTCTTAATTATCAAAATTTGATTAAATATTCACTCCATGTAAAATTTTCAAAATGTGCATTAATTTCTGATTACTAAATTAATGCCTTCTTATAAAATAGTCAACCATTCTTAAAAAGTCTATGGCTTAAAAAGTAAAAGATCCCTGTGATCTCAAGTGATAACTGTTGTTAACAATTTGGAGTGTGTGTATTTTGTGTGCATATTAATGTTATTAGTAACAAAAATATTGTTACACTTATGCATATTATGCTGCCAATGGCATTTTTACTTAAAAAGATATTTCTGATATATGTGTAGATATCCATCTCTGTATATTTTTTTAAGATACTACACAGTATCTATTTAAGATACTACACAGTATTCTATTACGAAGTTATACCTTAATTTAAACCATATTCCAATTATTGGAGCATTTTTAACAACTACAGACAATGTATGCTGAAATGAAATGATATTCATATTTCTGCATGTGTGTATGTACCACTGTGTTTCTGACAGCTGGATGTGGAAGGATGGGTGGGGTCAAGTTAAAAGCACTTTTACAATTTTAATAGATAGCTGCAAAATTTTAATTCTACTTTGGCCTTTAACATCCCAGACACTGTGGCAGAATTGTGATTGACAGTGCATGGTAGAAGCTGAGAGTTTAGTTGTTTCAACACCCAGAGGCTGGTATGTAAGCCTGATCCATTGGGTTTTCCCAACCCCCGGATTCAGCTTGCTTGTCAGGGTAACAAAATACCCTGATGGAATTGCCTATACCTGAGCCAATGAATTCTCCAAGCCTGGAGATTCAAGAGTGTTCCACAGGTAACAAAGAAAGGTTGGGCCAACAACTTAGCAGCTGCTCTCTATCCCGAGGATATCTACCTTCGTCACTTCTTTAGAGATTTGCTCATCCCATTAAATCTAACTCTTCTTAAAGTCCTCTACTAAATAATAAAACCATTGTCAAAATTTCATAATTCACTTACAGACATTACTATCTCACCACCCACAACAAATCCTAGCTGAAATTTGGTGATTATTCTGACTCTTATAATTACAATGTTTGTCAGATTCCAGAAATGCAACAATTATGCTTTCCACTTTTGTTGTGTCTTGTTTGCTTCCTTCATGGCAAATTATACATGGGCTTTAATTTTTACATATAATCTTAGGCCATATGGCCTATAAATGTTATTTTGTAGTTTAGCAAAGGACCTCAAAAGAAAAAGCAAAGCACTTAACTAGCTATTGTTGGGTTTGTATTTTCAAAACAAAGCCTATGGGAATCAAAATTGCTTCTTCTTCACCAAAAATTCCCACGGTGCAAGTAAGTTAGTAACTCCTAAAAAATGAAGACACTATTCCTTTACAAAGAAAGGGAAATGGTATTTTTTCACTCATTCGTTTTTTTGTCTGACGTTTATTGAGCGTTTACAGGGTGCCAAGCACCCCTATGATAATGTACATTATATTCTACCTCCTCCACCTCCAACCTTGATTCTGAGTGTCTTCTGTAAATGTAGGAAACCTACCAAATATGAATTCCTTGTGTTTGAAGGAACATTTAAGAATATCTAAAGACTAAATTACCTCATAGAGAATCGAAAACTTGTTTTTGGTATACATGTACACATACACATTTTTTTCTCTTTGATTAAAAATTATTTACACATCTGTGCCCAGGATTAAGGATAATGAAATTCAACCACAAAATGATTAAATAATATATAATTGTAGTGTTGGAATTTATCAGTTTAGAGTGGTTACCTCCATATTCACCTTTCCTTTGATTTTCTTGTAGACGTTATTGTTATTGACTGCAAATGTCTCAGTGTTTTTGCGCAGTGGAATGTGACTTGACAGATTAATTATATGTTATCAGGCAGTTGAAGATCAACTAAAGATATGTGGCCATAAGAGGGATACTGATGTCTTCGAGCTGTTCCTTTCTCAAAAGTAAGTGTACTTTATGTAAGAAATAGAAGAGCATCGTATTATAATGTTTCATAGATTCAAATGCTCTTTTCCATTGTCCCATCCCCGCAAGGACTGGATGGGCAAGTACCACACTCTACCACTCATTAGAGTCCCAGTCTCCATTTGAGAGGTAGCATATTGAAATGGATGAGAACAAAGGTATGGAGCCAAGCTAAGTTTGCATTCCCAGTTCTGTCTCTTCCAGCTGGATGAGCTTGGACTTATCATAAACCTCCCTGTTAAGGTTATCAGGTTTAGCAAATAAAAATATAGAATGTCCCGTTACATGTGAATTTTAGAGAAACAAGCAAATATACCTTTTTTCTTAGTATAAGTATGTTCCACAGCACATTCAGATATTTCTGGTTTCTCTGAAATTCACAAACTGGGTATCCTGTATTTTATTATATCTGGTATTGCCTGCATTCAGGTAACAATACTACCTGCTTCACAGGGTTGCTCACTAACTTCTATTAGTGAGTTAATAGAAGGTGTGGGAGGAGTGGGGGCCTGGGACACAGTGAACACTCAATGAGCATTAGTCCAGTTAATATTATCACTGTTATCAGTAATAATAAGGACTTACAAGTAGATAGTATTATAATAAATATTTTATGTAGTCAAAAGTTTGCACTTCAGCCTTTCATGATTTTAACAACTTTACACTATTGATCTAAAGGGTATGTAGATAACAAAAAAAAAGTTTTGAAACACTAGAAAAAATTTAGAAATATTGATCGTCTGACAGTAAGTAATGTGTGGTCTTCTCAACTAAAGGTCAGCACATTTAATATCCTAAGAATGCTAAATTACCATTTTAATCCTTCTGGGTACAAATATCTATATCTATATATCTACATCTATGTCTACATTTATATCTGTATATCCAGCTATATCTATATCTATATTTATATTTATATTTACATTTATATTTATTTCACAGTCCAGATGCCAGTAAACTAGGTTATTTTCCTAAGTCTCTGTCACCCTGGGAAAATGGAAAGAATCTTACCAATGAGTGCTTGAGTAAGCACTGAGAACATATACTGTGATGATGGTGTCAGCATGAGTCATGATGGTGAAACAAAAATCATGATGGCAAACTTTTGTCAGCACAAGTCACTGCCATCATTAGTAGTAGAATTTCCTCTCTTTGTCTTTCATTGGCCTCACCTTAAAATGTAATAGCTGTTATTGATTTAGGACAGGTTTATGTGCAGAATCAACCATTCTGACCTGAGTTAAAGTCCCCTTAAAAGTGAATCACGTTATTACATTATCTAATAGCTAAAACTTAGGCATCAGTACTACTTGTACAAGAAAATTAATAGCAGTAGTTTGACACTATTGATATTTTAAAGTATAAATATATTAAAATAGCTTTTTGGGGAAATCCTCTAAGTGGGGATTGAGTTTCTCTGGTACCTTGTAATGATTGTTTTGTTTCACAGGAACAAATGAAGTTAACATACTGTCATTATTGCCCGATGCAATAGTGTAGGTGTACCAGAGTCCAAATACTCCCTCCCCAAAATAGGCTATATATCTACAGTGAGAGAGGAGAATGCATGATGTGTGTAAATCTATTAGAAGTTGCTTTGGAAGAAGCTGAAATATTCTGTTGTGCCACGGAAGTGCACAAAGATTAAATGTGCAGGACAAAAGGACACAGTAGTCCGCTTGAAAAGTCTTCTGTTTGGGATGATTTTAGAATTAAAAAAAAAATAAAATGAGATAGGATTAAGAGAAAAATGCTTCAAATATAAAGACAGTGGGGAAGGAAATGATTGAGAGAAAGGTGAGGGGCAGATGTTTTTTACAGAATACCAGGTAACAGATATAAAAAGAATGAGAACATTAGAAAAGTCACCATTTTATTAAAGACTTAAATGTAAGATCCAAAGCCATAAAACTCCTGGAAGAAAACATAGGCAGTAAACTATTTAAACTTGCTCTTAGTAGTATGTTTTTAGACATGTCTCCTCGGGCAAAGGAAACAAAAGGAAAAATAAACAAATGGGAATACATCAAATTAAAGAGATTTTGCACAGTGAAGAAAACCATCAACAAAACAAAAAGACAGCCTACTGAATGGAAGAACTTATTTGCCAATGATATAACCCATAAGGGGTTAATATCCAAAATTTATAAAGAACTCACACAACTCAATGCCAAAAAAAAAAAAAAAAAAGCAATTCAATTAAAAAATGGGTAAAAGACCCGAATAGATAGTTCTCCAAAGAGGACATGCAGATGGCCAATAGGCATATGAAAAGATGCTCAACATCACTAATCACCAGGGAAATTCAAATTAAACCACAATGAAATATCACCTTCACACCTGTCAGAATGGCTATCATCAACAAACAACAAATGTTGGTGAGGATGTGGAGAAAAGGAAACCCTTGTGCACTGTTGGTGGGATTGCAAATTGGTGCAGCCACTGTGGAAACAGTTTGGAGGTTCCTCAAAAAATTGAAAATAGAATTGCCTTTTGACCCAGCAATTCCACTTCTTGGTATTTATCCAAAGGAATCCAGAACACTAATTCAAAAAAATATATGCACCCCTATGTTCATTGCAGCTTTATTTACAATAGCCAAGATATAGAAACAACCTAAGTGCCCATCAATAAGTCTCGGAGAGGCTGTGGAGAAAAAGGAACCCTCATACACTGTTGGTGGGAATGCAGCCACTATGGAAGGCAGTGTGGAGGTTCCTCAAAAAATTAAGAATAGAATTGCCATATGACCCAGCAATCCCTCTCCTGGGTATATACCAAAAACTCTGAAAACGTTTATCTGTAAAGATACATATGCTCCGATGTTCATTGCAGCTTTACTTATGGTGGCCAAAACATGGAAACAACCAAAGTGTCCTTTGATAGATAACTGGATAAAGACGATGTGGTATATTTACACAATGGAATACTAGTCGGCCATGAGAAAAGATGAACTAATGCCATTTGAGGCAACATGGATGGATCTTGAGATTATTATGCTGAGCTAAGTAAGTCAAACAGAAAAAGTCAAGAACCATATGATTTCACTCATATGTGGGATATAAAACGGAAAGCAACAAAGGAACAAGACAAACAAATAAACAAGAACTCATAGACACAGATAATAGTTCAGTGGTTACCAGAGGATAAGGGGGGAGGGGAAGTGGTAGAAAAGGGTAAATGGAGTCAAATATATGGTGATGAAAGGAGAACTAACTGGGTGGTGAACATACAATGTGATATACAGATGATGTATTACAGAATTGTACACCTGAAACTGATGTAATTTTACTAACCATTGTCAACCGCAATACATTTTAATTAAAAAAAAAAAAAGACATTGTGAAGGGGAAAAAAGGAGAGAAGGCGACTGTTCTAAATTTAAGACTAAAGAGTTATACCAACTGAAAAAGCAAGGCATGAATGTTGATGGGATTATGGATTTAAACAAACTATAAAATAAATGTAGGGGAAACAGGGACAATTTGAATATGAATAGTATATTAGAAGATATTACTGAATTCAATTAAACTTTCTTGGGTGTGACAGTGGTATTGTGGTCATGCAGGAGAGTGTCCTTATTTAAGGGATGTGCTTGATGAATGAAGTATTTAGGCGTGATGGTGCTACAATAATAAGACCACAACTTATTTTCAAATAATTCCCCAGAAAATTATCAACCAATAAATAGATATATAGGTAAAAGAGAGTGGAGCAAAATAATAAAAATTGTAAGTGCTATACAAGCATTCATTGTACTATCATTCCTTCAACTTTTCTTAGGTTTGAAATTTTTCAATATAAAAAGTTGGTGAGAAAGGTTTCTTTTGTTTAGAAATGTTGTCATGATTTAAAAATATATGCTTTCATAAAAATAGGAAAATAATTAGTCCCTCAGTGTTCCAAGGTTAAATACAAATGTGAAAGGATGTTGCCACAAATGAATTAATATAGGTAATGTTAATTAACATTAATATTTTTAAAGTGCTTAGGAAAGTTCCTGGAACACAGGTTATGCTCTGTAAATGTTTGATAAATACAGGTATACACTGGGGGTGCCAAAAAAAATGTATACATACGACTTGTATTCACCTTTTGTTATCAGTATATATTATTACAATTTGAATACAGTTTTTTCCTTTCTTAAAATGTGTATACATCTTGTTTTTTTGTGTGTGTTTTTTTGGCACATTCTGTATGTATAGGAGCTCATACCCAGCCAGGGCCCATAATTTCTGCGCTGAGAAATAAAAGGGATCTGAATATTCCAGCCCACAGCTGTCAAAGGGCAAATGATCCTCAGAGATCTTGCTTCTTTGCTGATAGCTCCCACTTCTCACCCAGTGTCTTCCCCTTTGCTGTGTGATCTGCTTCAGCAGTAAAGCTCAGAAGCACTTGACAGCCAGAGTCCTGCACAATTCCAGAAGGACGGGCAGTATTTGTCCCTATAGTAATAAACAACAAAGGGAGAATAAAACATTTCACCCAGTCACTGTCTCTTGGTGTACTGCAATCTCCAGGTCCTAACTCAGTCTGGCCAAGATCTCGGTAACCCCAAAGTAAGACCCTGAAGACACTGTTGAAGCATTCCTCACGTCTACCTGTTCAGTCCAGTGTCTTCTGCACTTACTTTTTTTCCCTTCTCCTCTAACCCCTCTCCCCAGTAAAATCTTTTTTTTAATTGGGGTCCCAATAAATTCAGTCATAATGAGGTATGTTTTTCTACTCATGTGATAAAATGCTCTCCTTCAAGTATTTGTTTGAACTTACTGACAAAATCTTAATCCATATGCATGAAGTTTTAATGACGGAATTTCAGAAATTAGCATATAAATGTGCCAACAATTTTGAAAGGACCGAGAAAGGTTTTTTCGGTTACTCCAGTCAGACTATATATCCTTCCTTACCCATGAATAAATTAATCATTGCTAATGTTCACTTTCTTTATCCATTACAGGGAACTGACAGATGTCATTGATCTTTCTAGGTTTAAAAAATTAAAATACTTATGGCTACATCATAACAAGGTAGGATTTATATGTTATCTTCAAATGGCTCTATAATTCAATGACTATTTCAATATGTTTTTAATAGAGCTAATCTTTAAAGTATTAGTATTTTGTACACCTAATTTAAATTTTGGTAAGAAACTATATGTATACCGGGGGTGCCAAAAAAATGTATACAAATGGACACTTTGGTCAACGTTGCTCAATTGTTCTCCGTAATCAGAAGTGTCTGGACGCTGATGGTAATGACTTTGAGCACCTCTTGTAATTGCAGAAGTCAAACGTGACTAATGTTCGTCTTTTGTTATCAGTACATATTGAGTACTACAATTTTCATACAGTTTTCCTTTCTTAAAATGTGCATACATTTTTTTGGCACCCTCTGTATACATATATTTAATAGCACAATTTGTGAGATGTTACCACACTACACCTTTACTATTGTCCCCCATGTCCTGTCAAACCTGCTCAGGGGAGGCTATTCCTTCTCAAGACTCCTGGAAGAAAACTTGGGCAGTCGCATGACTTTTCTCATCATTCTTATGTAATTCAAAATTTTACCACCCATTTGAGTTATAGCCATAGTTCAGAAATAAGAATGGCTAGGAGCATATGTTAATCAACTTTCAATCTTCATTCATAAATGGGGCATCCCCCTACCTCCCCTCCCACATCCAGCGAGGGCCATCTGCAGAGGGCCACCTGCCTTCTTTATTAACTAGGGAGGTGTGGTGGGTTTTACTTCCCTCTGATCTCCACCCAGCCTTTTCCAGGGTTGTATGGAATGGGAAGATGTAGAAGTATAGAACAGGCAAGGGAGAAACAGTTTTTTGATTTGCACCCTCTGGTACTAACAGATGTTCAAAGCTGACTCTTTTCTCTTAGTGGGTTATTCAGAAGGTCCCCTCCTAGGTCACTCCAACTCTAATACCTCTTCTTTGGCCACTTCTGACCTCCCCCCACCTTTTATCCCAGTGGTACTTACCGCTGAGGGTCTTCTGGCCTTGGCAAACAATGCTCTCGGGTGGGATACCTCATAAAGTACCCCAGATCAACATTCCTACAATGGGCCGGCATGCAGTTCCCAGGATTCACATATGTTTGATCTGCTATAAGGGGCCAAAGGGATTGGTTGTCTCCCAGTTGTTACCCAAACTGATCTAGCTTCCTCAAGAAGTGCCAGACACTAAGGCACCATGTCCTCAATTGTCGGGAACAGCCTTCAAGGCCGCTAAGTGTGGCCCTTGAAGCTTCTCTCAGAGTCTAGGTAGCATTTAGGAGGCAGAGTCCTCCCACTGCCTCCTCCATAGTGGGGGCCTGAGTGGGATTCCAAACTCTAAGTCAAAGAACACGACTGAACTAGAATTCAGATGCAAACAATCATTACAGTTAGCTAGTCAGTTATTCTCAACCTTCAAAAATGTGACTTTCCAACAGCTTGTGTTTTCTTCATTATAAATTGATTATCCAATCCTAGCATTTTGAATTTAGACTTCCAAACACCAGCTTATTAAAAAAAAAAAAAAAACTTTTGAGTTTCAGTAGTAGTATGCTTGTCAAGCAGTAGTTTAGATTCACAGCACTGAATCTTTAAGCAACCATGTTTATGAAAGTATTTCAATATTACGTTGAATTTTCAGTCTTTTTTTTTAAACCAACTAAGTGGAAAATGGAAAATGAAAGTGCTTCTAGTATTAAGTGTAAACATAAGTCTCATAAGCTTGAAATCATTTCTAGGAGAACAAACACAAATACCTCCAAGGCCTAGCCAGCTAACGACTAAAATGGAAAGTGCATGCACCACTTACGGGCACACAATTCAAAACTCTTTTGAACACTCTGCCAAAAATTATCCTGGGTCACAGTGTGCAACCTCTGATTAGAAAAAGATGGAAATCATAAGACATGGCAAAAGTAACTAATCTTTGTTTTTCATTTGTACTTCTTGTGGTGTTCAGTGGTGTTCAGTTTTGAAGGAAAGAATGTGTACAAATGTTGGCAATATGTCTACAGGGAGAGGTATAATTAGGGATTTCGTAAATTTTTTGTTTTTTTTTGCAATCTGGTAGTGGACACTGTCCCACCTTCAGTCATTGAATGTTCACACGGTTGACTGACCGATACATTATGTATGTAGGAAGGGATTGCGTAGCTGTCAACTATTTTACTTTGTTTTTGTAGGGTTGGTTGGGGAAGGGACACAACAAAGGCAGAATTCTCTTCCTGTACTTGGTTCTTTATGTTGAAGAAACTAACTATATGTATCATTACAAAATCACTTTCACTTTGTTCTTTAACTTACTCAGTCCACATAACACTGGAAGGATGTCATACCCAAAATAAGTTTTAAGTGGTCATGGGTAAGTGAATAAACTGATGTGAGTTTTCCTGTTGATCAACAATTGACTGGTTACTAAGTTGCCTGACTACTCATACTTCATGGAAAATTAAATTCTTACCCATGACCCAAAATACTAGCGGGCATATTAGCCATGATAGTACTTCATCGAAATTCATATGTAAAATTTTGATAGTTTTCTTTAAAATCTCAATTATATTAGGTGGACAACTAAGAAGTTATCATGCCAGTATAGAAATGGTACGGAAAATTGTGGTACAAAACATCAACACTGACATAAGAATATAAATATTTAGAATTGTAATGTTTTGTTAACAATGATCTGAATTTGTGACCAGCATTGTTCTTATGTGAGTAAATATCTAAGATTACCCTCTATTTAGAAACAGCTAAGGCACAAATTAGTAAAATAAAATGAGCACATCTTTTTTGCTTATTGCTTTATTTAATCAACAGTTCTGTTGAGGTGTATGTACTGGGCATTATTGGTTGTCCACTCAGTATCCATTCTCTTCTTTTACCTGTGCAGCAGAATTTGAGTTTTGGTCCATGCTTCTCCTCTTTTTTGCTTAGGTAGGTGATCCCATCCCCTGTGTGGATTCTGCACTAAGCCAATTAGGATAATTCCATCCTCCTTGTGAGTGGCTGGTCAGTGAATGGGCAGCTAACCAACTGTGGTAGTGGAGACATAGGAGGCTTCTGTGTCGGGTTCACTTATCTCTAAAGGAGGACCCTAGAAGAGAGAGAGGTCCCTTGTTTCCTCTGCCAAGAGTCATTCCACCAACTTGAGGATAGATCCAACATTTAGAGAAAAGCAGAGCCCAAAGAATCATTAAGATACTAAGACTGAGGCTCTTATTACCTCTGGACTTCTTGGTGTGTGAGATAACAAATATTCTAATTTATGTGCCAGTTTGAGTTGAGCTTAGACGTTACTTGGAGCCAATAGCATCCTATCTGACATGGCTTATTCTGTACTTGCATTAGGCTACTGGTAGAAAATAACATTAAATGTGATGGTACCTGCTTTAGTGATAAAATTAGGAAGGGCAGAGGGAGTAGCTGTGCTCCTAGTCAGGACGTTGCATCTGCAAACTGCCGGGGATGGAATGAGAGAAAGCAGTAGTCTTGGGAGGCAATGAAAGTAGCTTGGTGTGTTTGGCGCCTCGCACCCTATGCACGTCTCCGCATTATTATCTGGTGGATGATAAAACTGGAACTTCTGTTCTGACCCTAGACTAGCAGATTAAACAGGTACAGTTGTTTCTAAGGACCTCCAATACCCCAGCTTTCCTAGGTTTCCTCAGGCAACTCTGCTTCCTTTGGTATGCTCTCTGAGGGCTGGTTTTCTCCTCATACTGCAGATATTCACTACTTCTGCATCTCCTCCCTTTATGAGTCACCATTGTTTTTCTAATCTCACCTGATATAATTAGTGGGAGACAGCTACTCTTAGGTGCGTGTTAACTAAGGCCTTCCTAAAGACTCCCTTCCTTGTCTCATTTTCTCGCGAGCTTGAACGAGGGTATTTTCAGGCCACAATTCATCCTTTCCAACTTTTCATGAGAAACTGAGTCTGCTCAGCAAGTGATTTAAGTGATTTGCCTTTTATACTACAATTAAATTGTGTTTTGGCTAAGTACCTCAATTTTTTTTCTTTCATAGATATTTAATAATAAGTCCGTAATACTGGTACCACAATGATAGCATTCTATTTCTGGAAGAACTAGCAGAACTTCGGTATGTTGCATATATCTCAGGTTAGAATAAGCATTTGATGAAAAACCTGTATAATGCCTCACAAAGCAACTAGCCAAAATGGAATATGAGTTTCTGCCACGTAGCAAAATCTAGCTGACAAGTTCACAAGCTGAATTTAAATAAAAATGCTTCTTCTGGCAAAGTCATTATTTATAAAATTCATCATCTGAAAAATAATAATTGAAATACTTATTTATAATAACATTTTCCACACTGGCCGACTAGAGAATGGTCAGGTTTAGATGAGAAAATTGCTTTAAGAAAGATCCGGAGCTCCTTCTTCTGAGCCATTAAGACACTTTGTTTCTTATCTCCCAGACATTCAGCACCTATTACAAATTTGGTGAATAGCACAAATGGATATATTTTAGGAAAGAATATTTGTGTACAAGACAAGCAAACCACAATTGGAAAATTGAGATACATATTTTTAACATGCTGTTTTAAATATATGTAAAGATTTTTTGAATTTTTCTTTTTTTTTTTTTTTGCTTCACAACAAGCTTTGCATCATGGAATTTTAGTTGGTTCCTTCCATTAGGTTTGGGCATACGTATTTTATTTATTCATTTACACATGCCTACCTTGTTCCAAAACACAATTTAGAGCAGCACAAATCCCATGGTAGAGCGTAAGAGCTATTAGAGAATAAAACGAATTAGGGTACATTCCATATAATTTGGGCTCTTGTGTGTTTCTGTTACCTCAGGGCAACATTAATTATATCCCTCACGTCAACTTTATTGAAAGAATCATATTTTGCCAAATATGTAAAACCTCCTCAAAAAGTAAATCAACATAAATATCCTAAATAAGACTTCAATGCATGGTTGTGAAATTCATAAAATATGTACCCTGTATCTCTATGAGTTATGCTTTACAATTATTTGTCCAAGAAACGTAACCTATATTTAGAAAAGAGCATATACAAAAATTTCAGTAACTTGGAAAAAAGGGGGGAAAACGTGAGAATGAAAGACTGTTTATATTGGATAAAAATAGTTATTCTCACTATAGTTTTAAAGTATAGATTTTATTTTTTAGTTTTGTACATATTGTAAACTAAGATACACATGGATGCATTGTTCTCATTTATTGAACAGGAACACCATAAAAAATGAATTTAGGAATCATGGAAATATGTTGAATTTTTTCTTTTTTTTTTCTTTTATATAGTACAGCATATTTTATAAAAATTCTCCCCAAGTAATACTTAGAGTTTTATGCAAATTTAGGAAATACTGTGATTGCAATATTCAAACCTACAATAATGTATCCTTTTAACTAACACATCACGACAGAATTTTTCAGAATTTCTTCATGTTGTTTAATCACTGGTCTATAGGTCTTTGCCCCTACGTTTTTAACCTTGGTACTACTGACTTTTTGAACTGGATGATTCTTGGATGTGGGGGCTGTTCTGTGTATTTTGGGATATTTAGCAGCATCCCTGGCTTCTACCCACTACATACCAGGAAATTTGACCCAGAAGTAACAACTTAAAATATTTGTAGACATTGTCAAATGCTCCCTGGGGGGCAAAATTGCACCACCACCACCCCCCACCGAGAATCACTTAATTCAGTAGACATAGTGATCTACAGAAACCTAAGACCAAACATGTCACTCCTCTGCTCAAAACCTCTGATTATTACCTGTTACTTTCAGCCAAGCTCTTATAATAACCTACAAGGCCCTACAGAGTAGGCCCCTGATTTCCTGTCTGACCTCAGTGCCCACCTTCTCTCTGGTTCACTCTGATCCAGCCACGCCAAGCACTGTACTGTCCCTGACTTGTGCACTGGCTTGTCCCCAAATGCTCCTCCTACAGATATCTCAGTGGCCTACTCCTTCCCCTTCATCAAGAGTTTGTTCAAACATGACCTCCTCTGTGAGGCCTACCGTGACCAACCCATTTCAAATACAACACCACCTCCCTACTGGCTCTCCCAATCTACATGCTTTCTTTCCCTTATCACTTATCAACTGATGCTGTAATATATAATTTACTTATTGTACATATTATTTGTTTTCTCTTTCCCTGTTAGAAAAAAGGCAGAGATTTTTGTCTATTGAGTTCACAGCTATAACCCCAGAATTTAGCATGGTGTCGGCACATAGTAGTTGCTCAACAAATATTTGTTAAAATGGAAGAATGAGTTAATAAAAATCCTAATATTTTCTGCCAAGTTGAACTTTTCTTTGCATAGGTGCTCATTAAGATAATGGAATTTCCCTTAATGGAAGCATGTTTTGACTGAGTTAAGCAGAAAAATAATATATTGGAAAGATATTGCGTAGCTATAAGGTAGCTGAACAATCAAGTATAGAAAAATCTCAGGATCAAAGTAAGCCATGGTCAAAACCATATCCAGAACTGGTTTCCACAAATACTGTTGATAATGCATATCAACAATAGAATCACTTGTATATACGAAACCTTGAGCGAAGACAGATGATTTGTGAAATGACGCATTAAATATAAATCCTGTGGCAATCCTTAGACTCAATAGTGTAGATTTTTAAATAGATAAGTATAACAACTTTTTATTTTAACAATAGCTGGAACATCAGTATGTCTTCTAATTCCTGTTCCTAGTTCTTGACTTCAACAACTTGCTGCATTGCAATATCTATTATGTCCCATGAATTTCACCTTGGAACTGTAATTCCCTCCACTTTTTTCTCCCACTGCCATTACTTTACTCTGGGCCAGCATATATTCTTCTGAATTAGCATAGCCCCCTTCCTATTCATTTCCTGATATTATACTTACTATCCCTTCTAAACTATGTTCTTCCCTGACAGTTTCTTTGTAAAATAAAATTGGGCAATAGCACCCTTCTGCGTAAAATCTTGCAATAGCACTCCGAGACCCTCATGATCTGGCTTCATGTCTTTCCCCTTATTCCCTCTCCCACCAACAAACAGTGCAGTCTTAACATTCTAATAATCATAGTCCAAGGCTATTACTGCTCTTGGGAAAACGATGACTCTATAATCAAGATGAAATTGTTGAGTTCCTTAGTAGTCTTCTTGTGTTAATAAGTAAGTCCAGAGAAATTAAAAACCTCAGCTAATTGAGGATGTTCTGTTAATGTGTGATCAGTCAGACCACTAGAAAAGGAGAGAAAAAAAGTCATGGTTTTCATTTAACGTTCTTTGCTCTGCTGACGTCAGGTATGGCTATCATTAGACCAGGGAGTGGTGAGGAGAAGGATGGAAGGTAGTAAGCTGCTGTCAGGAGGCTGGTAGGAAAAGCAAAAAGGGTTAGAAAGTCAACTGGGAACCACTCCTCGCTACCTTGAATGGTTTCTCCCAACTGGGGGGCAACATGGCTCCTCATGACTTAACAAAAGCTGTGGTGAAATTGTTGGTGGTCTTCCTTCCTGAGGACTGACACAACCTGGTGCTCATGAATCTGTGAAATGATGAAATGAGCAGCGCACGTGCCTTTTGTAGCTTCAGAATTTGTAAATGTTGTAAATATAAACGAAAAAGTAAAGAAAATTTATTGAAGAAACCAGTTTTCAAACTTTGGATATAATTCTAAAATAGCTTTCCTGAGATATGAGAGGGTGTGAGTAAAATTTGCAATAAGTCCTCACTAAATCAGATAGGTTGGCATCTTTCTCTCTAAATCAATCCAGCAAAGGTCAAAATAATTCTATTTAATTGATAATAATAGTTTCCATGATAAGCTTTAATGAACACTTAAAACTAATTACAATCATGAGCATATGTTTCTCTCTATAAAAAGTATTAAGCACTTGATCAATTACTATTTCATGAGCATCTTCTCCCTGCTATATTCTATATTATATAGTAATCTCTTATATGTGTCTCTGTGTAAGTCTCATTCTTTTATTTAATTTACCTGCTGCTTTAAAGCATACCTGCCCTACCTCTATGACTCTACCATGTCTTATCCCCATAACTCAAATAAATCTGTTACATTTTATCAAGTTTATTAATAAGTCAGTATTAATAATAATAATAATAATGGAGTTTTCCTTGCAACTCTAACAGTTTAGAGTTGAATACCCTATATCATGTATGCAGTACTTAATGATTCATTGGAGGAATTTTCGAGTGCGAGACAGTAACAGCTCTCATCTACATTGTCCTGAGATCTGGTTTTAAAATTAAGATACATTAATCTGACAACACTGGTCATCTCCATAGAAGGGAATGCAGAGGGCCATTTCCTTGGGGAGGACTTGGCCACACAGAAATTTAATTTTATCTGTGGTGTTTGAATGTTTTACAACAATAATGTATTTGTTAATGAATACTGTTTTTAAAAAATGCATTTGAAACAACAACAACAACAAAACTCAAGAAAAAGAGTACTTTTGACTATTCGCAATTCACATACACTGAATTTATAATGGAATCTCAAAAGTAAGATGTAGCTTTATGGTATCATTAGGAGAATGAGAACATGGGAAGGACACAGTACTGAAGAAATATGGTTCTGTTCCTTAAGGAAGACACAAAACCAGTGTTCAAGTGATTCATTGTACAAGTCAAATGAAGTGTTGGAGTGGAGGTTCATAGGCACAGGGGTTGTCAGGATAGGCCTTGTTTAAAAGAAGAGATGTGGGGCTGGCCCAGTGGCTCAGGCAGTTAGAGCTCCATGCTCCTAACTCCGAAGGCTGCTGATTCGATTCCCACATGGGCCAGTGGGCTCTCAACCACAAGGTTGCCGGTTCAATTCCTCGAGTCCCACAAGGGATGGTGGGCAGCGCCCCCTGCAACTAGCAACGGTAACTGGACCTGGAGCTGAGCTGCGCCCTCCACAACACCCTCCACAGCTAAGATGGAAAGGACAACAACTTGACTTGGAAAACAGGCCTGGAAGTACACACTGTTCCCCAATAAAGTCCTGTTCCCCTTCCCCAATAAAATTTAAAATGAATGAATGAATGAATGAAAGAAGAGATGTGAAGTAGCAGGATTATGCTGTGCCTGCCCCTCACTTGTCGACAGTGGCTGGTTGAGCTGTTCGCACTCGGCCTGACCTGCCTGGCACAGTGGCCTCCTGTGTCTATTCAGATTACAGTGTTTTCAGCTAAATTGAGGAAATCTGTTTACCAGAAGGACAGTGAGCTGGAGAAAAGGGGGTGGTTCATAGGCTGGGTGCGGGATAAAGAAAGAGAGTTCAGAATTAGACCGTTGTTCAGGAGATCTGATTCAAAGTACCGCAGCAATGGAAGTTTCAAAAAGTAAAAAGTGGGTTAAGAGAGTGAGAAGACAGTAGTGAGATGCAAAGAGATCAAAGCATGGTTTCAACACCCCTCTAGAGCAATGGAAACCTCCCGTGGCGACCCCCTCAGGCATGGTTGTGTACATTTTGCTGCCTAGGACTGACCTTAGGCATCCTCAGAAATGTACCAGAAGAAAAGGCATGCAGGCAAAGAGAAATCATGGCTCATTTACAGATGCAGACATGGCCGCAGCATTATCTGAGGAGAGAGCCCTTGGCACATAATTGGCACTTGAAAATATGTGGTGGTGAACAAGTGATACGTGGAAGCCAGACCCAGGGATCCTATATGGAGCAGAATTGAATGAAATGTTAGATCAAAAGGTCTAGGCCCTTTTACAGAGACTTTGAAAACCATGCAAGGGAAGTTGGTCGAGAGGTTTATATTAAGGTAGCTAAAAACATCCTTTTCATCACACTGTCTTAAAAACTCATATTCCAGACCAAAGGCTCACCAATAATTGTTAATAACAGCAAATGCCAAACTTCTATGGTCTACTATAATTATATATAGGTAAATAGTTATTGTAGAAAGTAAATTGTTCTCTATCACTCATTTTTCAGCTCCATGGAATAACATTTCTAACCAGAAACTATTGTCTGACAGAACTGTATCTACACAACAATGCAATATTTGAAATAGAAGGTATGTCTTAAATTTTCTCTATTGATTGAATGAATTTTCAATTAAATAATAACTTTCAACTGCTCGTATGCAATTGCTAACGGCATGCAAAAATCTGTTTTAACATTTTTATTGAAACTATGTGATGAAACTGATTATTTTTTTAATGTTCTTATATACATTTCATTTTAAGAAATATGCTTTTGATTATGGTTTTAATGCAGTCTTGTGTCTTATTCAAAAAGCAAAAGAATCTTTTTTTAACATAGAAATGTTTCCATTCTGCGGCATAGTTGGACACAACTGAATTATTGTGGAAGCAAATTTTCACAATATTTGGGAGCATTCATCAATATAGCAACTTTATAAATAGTCTTAACTTTTTACTGGTCATAATTTTTACCAGCCAAATTCTTGTTTTCACTATGAATTAGTTTTATATGTGCAACACTCTCTAAAATGACACTTTTAAAGCAGGTATAAAAATACGTGATGTACTATGATGAGGAAATATGAAGAGGTACAGCACAGAATATTTTTACTTAATACTATATATCATAGAATCAAAATATCATAAATTTTAAGATCCACCATCATTTCATGTACCACGAAGAAAGAAAATCTTGCCAATTAAACTATGATGTGGCTATCGCAAAGACACAACCCACTTTCACTTATGTTAAAAATGTGGGGAAATGTGCAATTTAGAATCAACAAAAACAATACGAATATTTGGCTTCATATTGTACAAAGAAAATATTTACTTAGGAGGGGATTGAATTGAATGAGTAATTATTCCCTTGATCAGCATTATAAATCTAAGTAACAGGCAAAACAAAACAAAACAAAGCAAAAAGAATAAAAAAAATACCCCTTCTACAATCAAACAGAAAAATCATTGCTACAGGAAAATGTAAAACAAAAACACTGGAAAGAAATCGACTCTACATTCCCACATCACACTCAATTAATTAAATTCGTATGCTTTGTTCTATTCTTAATGATAAATCACAATATTGTTGATAATAATTCTTCCTTTCACCAGCTGTAATGTATTCTTTGCTTTTGTTTAGTTAGTGTGTTTAATTGGCATTAGAAATGTTTAAAACGTTGTAAAAATTTGTTTTTAGGCCTGCACTGCCTGCCATCATTGCATATACTCCTGCTACACCACAATGAGTTAAGAAACATAGATGCAACAGTGAAGGAATTAAAGGGAATGCTAAATCTGAAGACTCTAAGTATTAATTTACACTTTTATATGGCCATAAGCTAAAATAGTCATAACACAGGACATGTTTTTATTTTTTAAATTTAAATCAGATCAATGCTCATAACTAAAATATGTAGATATTTCTAAAAACAAGACTGGATCTTATTCCTCTTTAAAACATTTTTGAAAGAACAACAGATAGGGAAAAAAAATGGTTTTAAATGATGTGGCATACCAAACGGAAACAACAAAAGTGACAAAAGATGATTTAGATGTTTAAATCGGTGGTTTTGGTTTTATCTGTAAAGTAAGTTTTAGATATGTTATATGATTCCATTTATATGACATGTCCCGAATAGGTACATCTATCAAGACAGCAACACTGAGATGTAATTATTTTTAAATAGATTAATGTTTTCCCAGTACTGGGGGTATAAAGGGACTGGGGAGTTATAGCTAAAAAATAAGGGGTATGGGTTTTTTTTCAGGGTGATGAAAATGTTCTAAAATTGACTGTGGTCATGGTTGCCCAATTCTGCGAATATGCTAAAAAAAACACGAATTGCATACTTAAAATGGCTGAATCATGTCGTATATGAATTATATTAATAAAGCTGACACCAAAAAATAAAAAGTTTTTATGTAAGTTTTCAATTGGATGAACAGCAAACTTCATTCATGAATACTGCATCATACCCAGAAATGAACTGACCTCGGTATTAGAAGAAAATGTGAGAAGGTTAGAAAAATAAATAATACACAGTTCCTACTCTCCATAAGCTTATAGTATTGAAGGGTAAATAAACCCAGACACAACCGCAATACAGGACAAATGGTTCTAGGTGTAGCAAGGAAAAAGACGCTCAGATCACTGAGTGGGCTTTCCAACTTTAGAGTTTGGAGACTTCTTTATATAATGTCGTGAAAGGGATGTGTGGTTTTTTTTTTCCTATTCATTTTTTTATTCATGTCTCAGATTTGCCTGAGATAGGGTTTTGCATACATGTAAATTGGTGTTGTTGGCGGAGGTTCTAATCAGATCAATAAATTGAGAGTAAAGTTTTCATATATTTTCAGTGTTAATCAGTTACGTCTGCTGTATTTAGGAGAAATGATTCATGTGCTTATAGGTGGATTCTTTAAAGCCAAATATTAATATTACACCAAGTTCATGGCAATTCCATGCTTATTTTTGAGCCATGATAAGGTCTGTGAAAGACTCAGGATTGACCTGCATATTTGAATTATCTGGCCCTTCTGTGCTGAACAGATGCTTGCATGATTAAAAGACTGGTTATGCTAGATCCGGAATTCTCACTTATCTTCATTTTTCTATAAAATGGGCTAATAGCTACCTCAGGATTGCTTCAAATCTTAAGCTATTTCTATAAAACTTTATTTTAAAAAAAGCATTTCTTGACATTAATTCTATTTTGAAGTAGCAACAAGAATTGTTTTATTGTGGATTATGTACATTAGATAATGAATTAAGATAGTGTAGAAATTATGCTAAGTAGTAAATAGATTTCAAAATATAACTGACCTTTTAAATAATAATCATTATAATAATATATTTCAATGTCTTTCCTGTTGAGAAAATGCTTTCTCACAATATTCGCGTTTAAATCTTCACAGCAATCCTATAGTATGATTAGAATTATTCCTTCATTAATGGTGAAAATGCAAGGCTCAGAGCTTTAACCAAACTGCTAAGGAATGTTGAAACTTCAACTCATGCCTCCTTCTTCTAGCAATCACTTATTTATTCATTCAATAAATATTTCTCATGTATTCATCCATTCAATAAATACTTATCATGCATTTACTGTATTACTGTCTACTAGATGGGGACATAAAAATGAACAGGTGAAACCCTATCTGGACCTTTATGGAGCTTATAATTTTATAACGCTCAGGCTAAATATTTCTTAGAGAGCTGAAGGGGCTTGATGCAAAACTAATTGGATAGTTTGCTAAATGTAAGAATGCAATCATTTAAGCAAACTTATTTTACAATACAAAATTTGGAGGTTATCATTGCCCCCAACATAGTCAGCAGGATTATGTGCCTGCCCCGGGGAGTGGGGTCTGAAACCCACCCCGTGCCCCACTTGTGTGTCAAGTGCATATATGAACAGAGAATGGTGTCAGGCTTGCGTGCGGTGCAGGAGTGCCTCTTCCAGTTTTCTGAAAGGCTGTTAGGCCAACCCGGTAGTGTACTGTTCATATCATTACCAGTCACAACAGTTTAGGTGACCTCTACTTAAAATCATAGTGATGTCATTCAAATTATATAACTATAATTGTTCCAACTGAAAATCTTATAGTGGGATCAATTTTTGAAATGGAGAAAATGCCGTGTCCAATTTTTTTTAAAAAAAGCATTTTCTGAAAACTTCTGGTAGTAAATATGTACACTTTGAACCTTTGCCCCATTTAGGTTAAAGAAATTATATGGGGGAAAATGTGTATTTACTAGACTACAAACAGTGCAATAATGCCCTCAGATTCAGTTTCTGTGAGCCCCGTTTTCAATCACAGATTAGGTTCAGCTCATTAACTAAAATGAGAAGTCATGCATTTTGAAATGTTAACATTTTTGTCTTTTCAAGTTCTAAAACCTTATAAAATGCTAAAGTGTTATTATTCCACTTCAATTACAAGTTCTTCAGAGAGTGAGAAAATTGCCTGGGGCTAAACCTCTAATCCATTTCAGCATTGCACCCTCCAATGGCATTTATGAGAATTGCCAAGAGATTGCCCAGGAGACACATGGCTGGGAGCTTCAGGGAGGCCTAAAACCAGCTGCAGAGTGTGAGGTCCTGGAAACTGGAATTCTGGACTTCCAGGCTGAGTCACAAGGGCCCCACCTCTTCTCTCCACGCAGTCTACCTTTCCAAACCCTCCTTCTCCTCTATTTTTCTCTTCCCTTCCTCTTTCTACATCAGGATCTACATATGTCAAAAGACGTACTTTGTGGATGATGACTTTCACTAACCTTCAGTCTCCCTGCCTCTTTCCCAGCACAGAGGGATAAACACCACCAATAACAGCAACAAAATGCTTAACGCCTTCCTGCTCCTAAACGTTTATTCTCATTTCTTTCAAATGTTCTCTATGTTTCATTAAGCTCCATGATTGGAAAATAGACTTAAATTCCTACATCCCACAATTTTTAAGAGTTGCTCCTTGCAGAGCTATAAGGATTCACCATTGACGACAAGGAGTATCCCTTTCAAGAGAGGGTCTCCATGTTCTTTCTGTACGTTCTGCCCTTAAACATTTTCTACCTTTCCTCGTCAGGCCACAGGACATCGCTGATTGCAAACAGTCAGGGAGTGCAGAGGGATGCAAAGAGATCAGAGTGAGACTATGATCTCAGTGGTCTCTTCGTTTGAACTTCTTTACCTGAACTACCCCTCGAGGTGGGACCACCCCTCTGAAACAACAAAATGGAACAATCCACCCAATAAAAATGACCAACTGGGTCTTTCACTGCGGTTTGTCCTGAAGAAGACAATATTCTGACCCCTCCACTCTCTTCATCCCCTGCTTCAGTCCAGGGTTGTCTTTTAAAAATCAGGGATGATTTCCACATTCAATACAGGGATGTGGTATGCGGTGCCCCACGGATTTTAGTTACAATACAATGGTGATCAGTGTGGAGATGCTGGCCTTTCTCAGTAACCTTGAGCCAGAACCTCAAAATCTTCCTGTCTGATTCTTGACCTCTGAACTTCCTTCCACGGGCTCTTCTGCATAGGCGCAGACTCTAACTGTTAATGGGTATATTGGTACATTATTAATTACATCAACTTTCTTCAAAGGTGGTCCTAAAAACATTCAGGCTCATTTAAATAATTTTAAATTTTGCTTTAAAGTTGTAAAAAAAATAACTGGAGCCAATTATTTAGATGATTGTGGTTTTTTCTCTCTCTCTTCTGTTTTCAATAATAAGTAGATTCACACATGTGACTCATGTAACTCAAGCTTGTGCAGTAAGGTAGTAGAGACATTTTGATATATTATTGGGTAAATGTAAATTGCTTAGACTCAGAATCCCAAATTAAGATAAGCAAGACAGTGCTGGCGCCACTGAGGTGTACTCTTTAAGTAGCCTAGAGGGAAGGTGGATTAAATAGTATTAACCTATTGAAAGTGAAAGTGTAAGCAATTTCGCCTCATAGTTTCTAAAGGAATGTACCTATACATCATGGAAGGCTTTTAGAACTTTCAGACACAGGAAACCAGTTTCATATCTTAGAAACTTAATTTATGGTAATTTTAGTAGCATCAATCCAAAACTCATAAATCCAAATGTGAAATGCTTGATAGTATGGAAAGGAAAAAAAGACAGTTAAAAATAAGATTGCTTCCTTCGAAACTTTAAGAGCAAGGAAAAAAAAAAAGTAAATAATAAAGATGAACTGCCTTAAGTGAATAATAATAAAGATGAAATGCCTTTCAAATTATTTAATTCTATTTATGTTTTAAGTTAATTTAGACAGAGGCTGAGCTTAATAGCCTAGTTTTCAGACTTGTTGTCACTTATGTTTTACTTTACGATGAAAGGAATGTTGAACCATACTAAGCATATTGGTTTTTAGTATTGAGACATCTTAATAAGTAATGTAATAGTAGTAAATCCAAATTGGGTGTTTTGTTCAGCTGAAGCTAGAAGGTTTTTGTTGTTGTTATTGTTGTTGTTGTTTTTAACTTACATAAAGATGTTACTTAACTAAACACTAGGAGAAAAAGCCAAGAAAAGAAATAGTAATGCTCTCAGAGGGAAAAGAAAATATGAAGGGTATACCAGAAATAAATGCCACTGAAAGATGTCGGTGCATTTTCCATTAACATCATATGCAAAGGCAGACTCTACTCCCAGCAGCTATAATGTATGATAGGGTTACGGTGTGTCAGATGTGATTCTCCAGGATAGTAACCACAGAACAGACTTCTGCACTAAAGAATTTGTGACTTTTTCTCCCTCTTAAATTCTCATTAAAAACAATTGTGTTTGCTTTTATATCCTTCAAGGGTGTCCTTTTCTTTTTCTGGCTCAAACTACAATGCATGATCCCCGTGGATCGTTTTAAATCTGTCCTTATTATTGATTAATATACATCCATTCTATTCCCTGTCCTGTAGCTATAATTATTTGTTACTGCTTTAAATTCCTTCTCTTTGGAGCTTAACATTCAAACCACTTTTGTCCTTACTTAGAAATCTTGAAAAATATCCATTTCATTTATTCCTCTAATTTCCCCCAATGCATATGTATATATCCTTTCTTTTAAAGTTCTTTGTTGCTCCTGGCTCTACATTTTCTTTTCTATTTTTAAAAGATTTTTATTAAAATATAGCTGACATGCAATATTATGTTAGTTTCATGTGTGCATCATAGTTATTCAACAGTAGCTACCTAGCACTATACATAGTTATTACCCTATTATTGCTTATATTCCCTGTGCCTTACTTTACATCCCCATGATTATTTTTAAATACCAATTTGTATTTCTTAATCCCTTTACCCTTTTCACCCTACCTCCAACACCCCCTTCCATCTATCACCCCAATAGATCTACTACCCATATGACACCATACATAGTTAATACAATATTATTGACTATATTCCTATGCTATACCCTACATCCAATGACTGCTTTGTAACAACCTATTTGTACTTCTTAATCCCTTCCCCATTCTCATTCACACCAACCCCCTCCCATCTGGGAACCATCAAAATGTCTTCTGTTTCTATTAAAATCAGACCCGGTCTTATTTTAATAGAATATAAGACCTAATATAATATAATATAATATAATATAATACCGGGTCTTACATTAATTTTTGCTCCAAAAGATGCATTAAAGCTGATGGTCCAGCTAGGTCTTATTTTCCGAGAAACACTGTATGAGTTTGTTTCTGTCTCATTTGTTTATTTTGTTACTTAGAGTCCACTTATAAGTGAAATGATATGACATTTGTCTTTAGCTATCTGACTTACTACACTCAGGACAATACCCTCTAGGTCTATACATGTTGTCACAGGTGGCAAGATTTCATTCTTTTTTATGGCTGAGTAATATTCCATTGTTTATATTTACCACCTCTTCTTTAGTCTTTCATCCATTCAGGGACACCCAGGTTGCCTTTATATCTTGGCTATTGTAAATAATACTGCAATGAACATATGGATGAGGATGTCCCTGTGAAGCAGTGTTTTGGGCTTCTTCAGATAAATACCCAGAAGTGGGATTATCAGGCCCTTCTTTGTCTTTCGTTATAGCCTTTGATTTAAAGTCTATTTTGTCTGGTATGAGTATTGCTACCCAGCTTTTTGTTTGTTTGTTTGTTTGTTTGTTTCCATTTTCATGAAATATCTTCTTCCATCCCTTTACTTCCAGTCTGTGTGTGTCTATCTGAAGTGAGTCTCTTGTAGGCAGCATATGTATGGGTCTTGTTTTCCTATCCATTCAGCCCTCCATCTTTTAATTGGAGCATTGAATCCATTTACATTGAAAGTAATTGTTGATAGATGTGTACTTATTGCCACTTTATTATTCATATATTTTTTATTCATCTTAAATAAGTCCCTCTAAGATTCCTTGTAACTCATTTGGTGGTGATGGACTCCTTTAGCTTTTTCTTGTCTGGGATGCTCTTTATCTGTCCTTCCATTCTAAATGATAGCTGTGTTGGGTAGAGTTATCTTGGTTGTAGGTCCTAACTTTTCATCATTTTGAATATTTCCTGCCAATCCCTTCTTGCCTGTAAAGTTTCTGTTGAAAAATCAGTTGATAGTATTGTGGGAGCTCCCTTGTAGGCCACTAATGGGCTTTTCTCTTGCTCCTTTTAAGACTCTTTCTTTGTCTTTAATCTTTGGCATTTCAATTTTGATGTGTCTTGACGTGGGTCTCTTTGGGTACATCTTGTTTGGGACTCTCTATGCTTCCTGGTGGGAATATCCATTTCCTTCACCAGATTAGGGAAGTTTTCTGTAATTATTTCTTTAAATAGGTTTTCAGTCCCTTGCTTTCTCTCTTCTCCTCTGGTAACCCTATGATGTGAATGTTGGTATGCTTCATATTGTCCCAGAGGCCCCTTAAACTGTCCTCATTTTTTGGAATTATTTTTTCTTTTTGCTGTTTGGATTGGGTGTTTTCTGCTACCTTGTCTTCACTGATTCAGTTCTCCACTTCATCTAATGTACCATTGATTCTTTGTAATGTATTCTTCATTTCCATTATTGTATTCTTTGTTTCTGACTGATTCATTTTTATGTTTTATCTCCATTTTTATGTTTCCTGTCTCTGTTGAAGTTCTCTCTGAGGTCATTGAGCGTCCTTATAACCCGTGTTTTGAACTCTGCCTCTGGTAGATATTGCTTGTCTCCTTTTGTTTCATTCTTTTTCTGGAGCTTTGTTCTGTTCTTTTATTTGGGATATGTTTCTTTGTCTCCCCATTTTGGCTGTCTCCCTGTGTTTCTTTCTGTGTATTAGGTAAGGCTGCAATGTCTCCAAGTTTTAGTAGAATGGCCTTATGTAGTAGTTGTACCATGGGGTGCAGTCTTCCAGGTCACCTGAGCCACACACTCCAGGTGTGTCCCTTGTGTGGGTTGTGTGTGTACTCCTGTTGTAGTTGAACCTTGGTTGCTCTTTGTACATCATTGAGTTGCAGGGGAGGGAGATTGACCCTTGGGCTCATTGGTTGTGAGGTACATTTTCTTTTACGCATTTTTTCAGTCTTAAAACGTTCTTTTTTCATTGTGGTTTTATTTCATATTTATTATTTATTTATTTATTTATATGTTTCAGGTGTACAAAACAACATAATGATTAGACATTTACACCCCTCTCAAAGTGATAACCCCCCCAAGTCTACTACCCCTCTGACATCATACATAGTTATTACAATACCATTGACTATATTCCCTACAGTCTTAAAACTTTTGTTTATGATGCACCAGGTGTCTTCCATTGCCTGCTTTAAATTCCTCTAAAACTCATGATTTCCACAAGGAATAGCTGTATATAATGATTTTATTGACCGTAAAAGTTTGTATTTATACAACAAATATCATAATGTTTTATTACCTACAGAGAAAACATTCAGATGATTAACTTTTTCAGTTTTTATCTAAATAGTTTGTTGTCTTTTAAGCATGCCCCCCCAATTCCTTAGGTTTGCAAACAGTTCCTTATAAATATTAGTCAGTTTTCTGGGTTTCTAATGCTTAATATTTTCATGGTTTTATCAAGCCTGTTTGTATTTTGTAGCCAAATGATACAGCAGTACCCCTAAATTTAACATGTACTTTAAAAGAGCCTCATTGTTGAGAGTGATGTAGTTGTACAATATCTGTAGCTCTTTCTGCTGCTGCCATCTAGTGGTTCTCCTCACTAGCTGTATATTCCAGAAGTATCTTTTAGAAATTACATGTATGCAGAATCAAATAGCTAAAGATATCTAACTAGAACTTATAAGGTGGTGTTTTTTTTCACATTGTATTGGAAAAACCCTGTTTGATATTATCTGAGGAAGAATAGGGAAAATGTGTTACCGGTTCCGTGAACATAAAACCCTCACAACTTGTAATTGAGTGTTCTTTAAAATGTCCTATATACTGAAGCCTAAGGGATGTGACATCAGAATTTCCAGGAGCTCTTCTACACCCACATGCCTCCCACCTCCACCCACTGTATGAGCCAGCATGGTTCAATAGGTGTCCCTGGCCAGAGGTAGCTATCCACACCGGCTCGGCTCTACCCCTGCTGAGACCTGAAGCTGCTACTGACCTTTACATATTCTGAACTATGCACAATGGTGTGAAGTGGGAGAAAAAAACTGTTAGAACAGAGTACCACACCTCTGTCCTTCTCCACACAGGCAACCTGTGACCTGTGAGACTGGAAGAAGAGAACCAAGAGAATGAATACTTTAATATAGAGCAGCATCAAGACCCCTCATAAAGCTATTATCTAGTTCTTTCTTTACTAATTAATTTATGGACGTGTTAAATGTTTTCTCATTTGTGGCAGATTTCGGTTGATGATATGTCTCCAGCACCTAGCACAGTTCCTAGTAGATAGAAAGCACTCAGAAAGTATTTGTTGCATGAATGAATTTAACAAATAGGAAAAGTAAGTGCTGCTCTGAATAAGTAAGGGTTTGGTGAGGCTGTTGGTTTGATCTATGAAGCAGAGCTTTACATGTCCTTGTGTTTTATATTAATCATGTAATTTTTCATATTTTTTCAAGTGACAAGTGAAACTAATTTTGAAATCTGACATCTTAATTTTAATTCTTTCTTTGCAGCTCTCTACCAAAACCCTTTTTGCCAATATAACCTGTACCGTTTATATATAATCTATCACCTTCCAGGAGTAGAGGTGCTTGACCGAAATCGTAAGCACACCTCTTTCTTGCAGACACATATTTGAGAGACAGTCTTATAACCCAGTGGTTTAGAAATGTTGAATATCTGTGAAAATAATTTTCTTAGTAAATGAAAGTTTTAAAATTATTTTTGAAATTCTTGCTCTATGAAATTTGTTCTACTTTAGGGATTTATGCCTTTTGACCACTCTAATTCAGCATGAGAATAGGTCTCCTTCTGGTACTGATTTTGGCATGTAATGTGTTGAATGCCAAATCATTGAATCCCTGGTACCTTAATTTCTTATTTCATCAAAAATGAGAGCATTGGACTAAATTTCTTAAGGTCTATTTAAGTTTTAAAAATCATATTCTTTAAAATTCTCTCTCTCTCTCTCTCTCTCTCTCTCTCTCTCCATATATATATATATATATATATATATATATATATATATATATATATATATATATATGAATCAGTAAGTCTGATTCATATAAGCCATAAAAACAATCAACTTCAGTGCATTACATTTTACATTTTTGGAGGACTGTTTTACTTCCAAGTGATTTATTACCCAATCTATCCACTTGTCTTTCTATCTCTAGGTTTGAACATTCTTAATAATGTATTATTGAGTACCTTCTTAGTGAGGATATATTAAAACCTAAGTTTATACCTCCTCCTCCTCACAACCTTGAGGAAATGAGATGTATCATAGTTGTGATTTAAGTCCTCCATGGTGAGGTGTCAGAAAGAGTCTGTGAGGCATTAGGATTGATCTGTGTCTGTGACCTGAGGGGCATATATTGAGTACTTGTAAGATTATGGAAGTAACTGAGACAGCCCTTCTTAAATTCGTTTTGACAGAATGATACATAATTCAAATAAATACATTTTTGAATGGGTTCAATTCTGTTTTGAATCACTCTGATTATTTATAATGCTATGCAATAACATTACTTTTTGCGTTGATCAGAAGTTACAGAAAAAGAAAGAAGATCAATGATTACCATTTTTAACCACAACAAGGCTCATATTGTTCAATCAATATCATTTGGAAGAAAAATAGATGCCTCATGGGATCTTAGATCACCATTTAAGCAAAAACGAGCCCAGAGAGTACCTCCAGGTATTTTGAAAAAAGAAAAAATGTGAAATAAAAACTTATCAAACTTTTTGGTAATTTGATAATGACTGCAACAATTTATAATAAGCTAAGTACCTACATAGTGAAATAAGTATTTTCAATTTTATTAGTCTAATGAAAATGACATGCAATTATATATACGTGTGTGAGTGTATATATAAATTGGGTAATAATAATGAGATGTTACATTAAAGTCCTTACCCCAGTACCTAGCAAAATATAAAGGGATCAGTAAATAAGCTATAGTTGTTATTATACTACTATCACTGGAGTATTTTGCCAATTAAGGCTGTACATTTTTAATAATATGGAGCAAATATTAAGAAGACAAAAGATTGTTTGCCATTTTTCCTCCCAGGAAAAAGCACTGTTAATATCTTGGTCATTATATACAAGTATAACTTGAATATCTTCAGATGCTTCATTAATTGGAATTAATTTCTTGTATGTAACAGAAATCCAGCTACAGTGACTTAAGCAAGTAGAGGTTTATTTTTCTCACATAGTAAAGGGTACAAAGGTAGGGTGTCCAGGGTTAGTGTAAAGTTCATTGATGTCATCAGTTTTCAGGAATACACCTATATTTTGTTCTGCTATTGTTAGTGTGTTTTATGGTTACAATGTGGCTGCTGTACCATCAGGTGTCACAAAGAAGGATTTAAAAAAGATACAAAGACAAAAGCTTTTTCCACATGACACTGCAAACGTGTTCAAAAATGAAAATACATTCTAGAATAGATTTTCTAGAAGCAAAGGGAAAAATATTAAGTTGGAAAATAATTTTGAAGGAATTACCCAGAATGCAACAGAGAAAGCAAGAGACAGAAAGTATTAATTAGCTGTTGAAACAAGGAGACATTAGAAAGATATGGTACAATATTTGTTTAGTAATCCTGAAGGAAAATAATACAGAAATTGGACAGAAGGTGATGTTTCAAGTAATGATGGCTGGGAATTTTCCAAAATTGATAAATGATATGAATCTTTAAATTCACCAAAATTAATCCAAAGTCATAAAAGACATAACAACAAAAATCCATACCAAAGGCAAAATAATCTTAAAATAGAAAGAAAATGTAAATTAACCTACAAAAGTATAATTTATAGATTCACAACGAACTCCCCAACTGCAATTATGGAAGTCAGAAGACAATAATCTACTACCTTTAAAATGCTAAGGAAAAGTAATAGTCAACCAAGAATTCTACAACTAGCTAAGTTATTATTTAAGAATAAGCACAAGAAGAAAAAAAATCAAGACTTTTTCCTTAACTTTTTATTGTGAAATTTTTCTAACATAGAAAAAGTTGAAAGAATATTAAGCACCTGTATATGCCCATTCAATAATAATATTCTGCTATATTTGCCACCCTCGATATGAGGCTTTGCCTAATATAAATTGGAAAACATAAAATATTGCTGAACAATTTAAATACTTCAGTAGCTGACATCATGACATTTCACTCCTAAATAATTTAGCCTGTAAATTTTAAAATGACATTCTCCTCTATAGCCACAATTCCATTATCACACCTAAGAAAAATAACTTGTTTATATTATTGAATATTTAACCCATATTCAAATGATCCCAGTTGTTCCAAGATGGCTTCCATAGTTGCTTGTCAACCCAGAATCCAGTCAATATTCATAATTATGTTTGGTTGTTATGGCTCCTTTAATCTCTTTTAACTTATAATAGATGCCCAAATTGCTTCCATGGCTTTTTGAAGGGACCGGGCCAATTATATTGTAGAATGCCTCAATTTGTATGAATATTTCCACAAAGTGTCGTTAAACTTGTTCTTTTATTCCTGTATGTTCCATAGAATAGAAGTAATGTCTGGAGGACATGTTCTGGATGCAGAAGAGTATAGAGTAGGGGAGTGGTACTCAAAGTGTGGTCCCCAAACCAGCAGCAGCAGCAGCAGCAGCATCGCTTAGTAATTTGTTATAAATACCAATTCTTGCCCCAAACATGATCTACCACATAAAAACTCAAAGGTGGGACCCAGGAAGCTATGTTTTAACAAGCCTTTCAGGTGATTTTGTGCATCCTCTAGTGAGAGGACAACCATGGTGGAGGCAAAAGCGCAAGCTTTGGGATCAGATTCCCCTGGGTTTAAACACAGGCTTTGCTAGCAAGTACACGTTTTATTTTGGACATTCATTTGCTTCAGCTTTCTGATTTTTAAAACAGGGATAATATCTTCCTCTGGCTTTTAGGATGCTTACTATGTAAAACATTGCAACACCTGATCTGACACATTATGAACTGCATGAAAAGTTGAATTGTTCTATCAGTCGTCCACTGCCTTGATTTTTCTTTTACTTCATCTAACAGCTGATGTCCAAACTGAATGTGACTGGATTGTTGGGGAAAAGCCATTCTGTGGTAGAAAAGGAATTTCTGGATAGAACATCTTCACTTTCAAAAAGAGCTAATGCACCCAATAACAAGCAATAAAAGGCCGGTCCCCAGGTGTTTCTCAGAGCTATAATTATTACAGGTGTGAGGAGGACAGCTGGTCACTGCCTTTAGTGCTTTACTTTTCTTTTGTGGAAACAGATTGCTTTTTCATGTCATGTCAAACCTCCAAAAAAAAAAAAAAACAGACTAAGAAAGAATAGGGAGAGTATGTTATTGCATTGGGAAGTTTTTCTTCTTAATTTACTTTCTGATTTATAGATATAAGACTATATATAGTCTTCCTAAAAATTGGCAGCACAACTCTACTCAATCTACTCGTATTCTAAAAACCAAACATTTATAATGAAACTATTAAATAGAATGAAACCATTATGTAAGTTTTAAAACTGTGTCCCTTATAATTTAGTTTCTATATTTATTTTGATATAAATCATATCTTCTTATGACATGCATATTTAGGACTCTGAATTCTTTTACTGGAAAGAGAATATACTTGGAAATGTTTATAGGCAATTGTAACACCACATTTTGACTTTATTATCCTTAACCCTACACTGATACAGAAACCTGTCATACTTCAAATAGTTAGAAAAGCAAGGTCAATTTAAAGTTTCTTCAAATCCCAGCTTTCTGTCCCTGTCAAAGAGGTGTGGTTAAAAGGCATATACCTATTTCCATTAATGTCTTTGGTTCTTATTGCTTGATAACCAATATTCTCAGAACCAAAAACTCTTTGGGTTTTCATATGACTTTAAGGAAAAAGACATTTGCAGATTTCACACCAACTACCTAAATTGGAAAGCCATTAAGGGTTACTTAAAATAAATGAAAATATCAATAAACTTTTAAAATGTCTACCAGTGGTCCAAAAGTGGAACTGTTGGATTTCCATCATGTTTGCTTTTCTCCCCCTAACAAGACAGAACTGCAGGTGCTGAGATCAGGCTGAGGGATAGTATCCCAGAGCCTGGATCTGGCAGCTGAGGCATGTACTACTCAGGCACAGAGAAGAAGGAAAACCAGGCAGACCATTCAACAAATGGCCGTTCACTATAGTGAGCCAATCCAGGTACAAGGCAACAGGACAGAATCCAGATAAAACAGAAAATTAAAAATTTTGAGCTAGGGGGAAGGCTCAGAAAGCCAGGCCTTGAAGACATTTGTGATTCTGGGCAGCAATGACACCAGACACACCCAGGAAAGTAAATACTAAGTGCTACTTATGCATGAAGGCTCAGATAGGTGACAGAGGTCAATGGGTCTGGAGAATGGTTGACAACTGAGAAAGGTATGCAGAATCAGAAGGATTTGTGAAGGCAAAAATCAGCAGTCAGCAAACCTTCCTTGTAGGCACTGTTTACATAGAAATCAATGACTGGGGCCCCTGAAGTTATGCTATGCAGTTGTCCTGGGCCAAAGACTATCTTATAAAAAAGACATCAAATGCAAAATAAAGTCCAGAGAGATTAAATATCTAAATGTAAATGAATTGAAAAGTGTTGGAAAAAATACCTTTATAATCCCGAGGTGAAGAAGGCCAGTCAAACCCTTACAACAAATCCCAGAGGCATAAAAATAAAATGTTGACAGATTTAACTACATAAAAATGAAAACCATTATATAATATAGGAACCAAATTGCAGACACAATTGGAAGAAATGTTTGTGGTATGCACAATAGGCAAAAGTTAATGGCCATTATGGTAAAGGGCTCCTATAAATTAATTTGAAAACGTCAAATAGAAAAAGTGACAAAAGCTGTGGACAAAACATTTATAGAAGGAAATGTGGTGTCGAATGATCAGCCTCACTAGTGAGCAAATAAATGCAAATTAAACGAGATACCTCTCAAAGGTGGAATTTTCATTCAGCAGGTAGGCAAAAGTTAAATGCGTTGGTGAAGATGAGGGCAGAAAAGAGAGCAACTTATGGATTCCTGACGGGGTGTAAACTGGTTCAACTTTCTTGGAAGACCACATGGCAATATGGCAGTATCCATCAACACGTAAAATGTGCAAACCATTCAGCACAGCAATTAAATGTGAAGGGTCTCTCCAACACAAGTATTTGCACACATATGAGACGAAGTATACGTATGAAGCTGCTCATTGAAACATTTTTTTGTAATAAAAAAAATGGTGGAAGCAATCTGGTCATTCATAGGAGAATGTTAAGTTATGGCATACTCATATAATGCAAACTATTGCATTACAGAATTGTTCCATGACATATTTTGAGTATGAAAAATACATCATGAAGAGTTATGATAAAATTGGAATTGTGTCAGTGAACAAATCTTTGTGTATATGTATGTGTGTGAATACACACATAGTGGACTGGAAGCATACATACAAAACTCTTAATAGTGATACTTCTGATAAGAGACACTGGAAAGGGAGATTTTACTTTTTTACTCTTATTTATATTCATTATAAGCAAAATGGTGCTTTTTGTCATTAAAAATGTAGTAAAAGAGTGCCTGGGGAAATCAGAAAGGGCATGGGAGACTTGGGTCAGCCACCTGTGGAGGGAAGGGTGCCATGAACTCCTCTAGTTAGGCAGAGGCTGTGTGCTCCCTGCTGCTTGTGGATTGGCAAAAGCTCACATGTGGGCTTTGGTGGCCTAACAGGTGCTGGTACATTCCATCTCTAGTCTGGCACTAGGCCTTCTGGAGAGGAATAAACAAAGCAGTGACAGTCTCTGGAAGACACCATAAGAAATCCAAGCTTTGAGGACTAGCCTTTGAGCTCCAAAGCTAGGGAAGATGTAGATTCTTGTGATCTAGGATTTGTTTATTCCATTTCTTTGAAGTTAATGCCAAGAATCCAAATGGTTTAAACTGACCTAAATATTTGTCCCCACTTGGTCTATTATTCCATTTATAGATACATGTGCCTATCTGAAAAAAAAGGATCAGTTTCTGCACATGAGACGCAATATCTTAATTATAAAAATTCCCACTTGGATTCCATTGGTAACTAAATTGATGAAGCATTCTGTTCTCAGAGTTTTGAGATGTGTCTTGTATTAAAGAATTGGCCTCAAAACCTAAGACAAACTTAAGGCACTATATCTAAGAGAAAATTTCAACTTGGGGTTAAGTGTCAAGGCTTTTCTGATGGATTGAACTATTCATCTAAACGCTTGCTTGAAAATCAGTTATGCTCTAGACTGTTTTCCTTTACAGCATTGTTCCATTGTTTTAAAATGCTGAATAAACATTTGAAGAATACTAATTTAGAAATGTATTTTTTTTAGATTTTGCATTTACGAATAATGTAGACAAGTAAGTGATTTTTTAAACTTTACTTGTAGTATCTGATTATTTCATAATTGTGTTCACCCCCTAAATTATTCCCACTTTCCCAAATAGATTTTAGTGAGTTAAAAAATCATTAACTCTTCAATAGGAAAAATTGCTATATCTTTCTGTGATAAATGAGTTCAAGCTATGTGTTCATATTTGACATATTTAAGTTTTTAATAGTATAACCTGCAATAAATGAAAGTGTGATTTGATGCACAAAAAAATAAAACTTAAGAATTATTAGCTATTACAAATGAGGGTCTTTACCTTCCTTGTTTACTGTCCTAAATATGCCCAGTGAGAGCAATTGTTAACATTTTATATTCACGGGAATTTATATTTTCAAAAGCAAATACTTCATTAAACCATGAAAAACATTTTAAATTCATGAATATTGATGAATTTAAAAACCATTGTTCTCTTTTAATTTTGCACTTAGGAATTTTTTCTTTGCATTCAGTGTTGAAAAATATTATCCCCAAGCCCATTTATAAAATATGGCATAATGTAGTAAAATAATAACTTTCCAATAAAATGTGTGTAAGATACTAATATGCATATGAGATCTAGAAATATTTTAATCATTTCATTTAACACTGGTTTAAAACATGAATGCATGAATGTGTGAGACCTAAACTGTAATAGCTGATCCCAAATATGGTCAAAACTCTATTTTTAAAATAAACTATGTATACAATAAAAACAGTGTTCCATATCCTGAAAATCACTTGTCAGTAGAGCCCAAAAGTTATTTGTTAGTGGTACTATACTACAAATAATGAAGAGAAATAGGATAATGAGTCATTTAAGTTAAAAATGAATTTTGGCCTAATTGATTTTTTTTCCTGACATAATTGCCACTTTTGTAGAATGGTGTTTGATGACCCAGAAGATGCTGTTTTTCTAAGGTCCATGAAGAGATCAGTGATGGCTATTACCTCTCTGAACTGGGATACAGTGCCAACACGAGAGGAAAAATACCTTGAAGAGAAAGGGACACAACCTGCTCAAATGCTCACGGTTATACTGAGATAACCCCTGGTATTTCTAGAAACCCTAGTGGTTTATCTGTATATTAAACTTTTCTGTGATTTAGCATATTACATATTTATTCTGTATTATTTGAAACATTTAAATATAAACAGAAACACCAATAATGTAAAATAATTCCTACATTTTATACTAAGATTTTGTTGAAGCAAAACATGTATATAGAAATGTACACAAACCATCACTACTCAAGTCAACAAATTTGCAAACATTGAAGACATTCATGTAACTAGTATCCTAGATCAAGAAATAGAGCATTACCAGCACTTTAAAAGCTTCCTGATTTCTAAACTATATATTAATTGTATCTGTTTTTGAAAAGCATATAAATGGAATCATAGAAGTTGAATTATTTTTTGTCTGGTTCTTTTACTCAACATTGTAAAATTCACCCATGTTGTTGCTAGTAGCAGTAATTCTATTGTTCTCATGCTGTAGAGTATCCCACTATACGACTATACCACAATGTATTTATCCAGTCTACTGCTTTTTTAAGTCTCACCTTTGGAGGTATTTGCCAGTTCTGTGTGTGGGCTAATGATCTGAGGTTGGCCTAGCCAGAAGAATTCTGCTGAAGGAAAGAGAAACCAGAACCGCTTTCGGCAGTTGCCTGGTATTTAGACACAAAACTGGACAGTGAAGGTAACTCAAACACATTGCTGGTTTTCTCCAGCTAAGTTGAAGAGTTAGATCAAAAGCTCATAAAAAGCAGAGTCAAGTTTCCCCCTATCTGATGATGCTTCAAACCACCACACTGTAACATAGACACATGGTAGAAGTGGGGCTGAAATCAGAACAGGCAAGAGATGAAAGCCCCAGAGGGAGTAGTGAACCGTCTCTGAGAATCTGCAATATCCTTTTACCTGTGGGCACCTGTGATTCTGGGCACAGCCAAAGTCTGAAATCCAGGTATGGTCCTTGGCAGAAGGTTGCAGCTGAGAGAAAGAAAAAGAGAGTTTGGCATTGTGGGTGAGTGGCTGATACCAGGGCAAGAATGATGGTGTGGCTTCCGAAGAGTAGGTCATAGAAAGAATTGAAATGTTCTTTTGCTTCCTCTCCTGGATCACTTATTCTGCAGGACGTCCGCTGCCGTATCATGTGGATACTTAAGCAGACCTCTGAAGAGGTCCATGTCATGAGGAACTTAGCCCTCCTTCCAAAAGCCAGGGAGAAACTAAGGCCTTCTGCCAACAGCCAGGTGAGTGGCAAGCCATCTTCAGACCCACTTAACCACCTTGCAAGCACATCCTCCAGACCAGACCCATTAAAGCTTCAGATGAGTGCAGCCCTAGCTGACAACTTCACGGCACTCTCCTGAGAAACCGCAAGCCAGAACCTCCCAGTGAAGCTGCTCCTGCATTTCTGCCCTGCAGAAACTATATAAGATGGTACTTATTGACGTTGCAAGCTGATAACTTTTGGGGTAACTGGTTACGGAGTAACAAATTAAGTAACACAGTATCCCAGCATAAACCATGGTGCTAGAAGTACTTGTAGGTAAGGATGCCTCGTGAAGTCTCCGGCAGGCTGGGATTGCAGAGTCATAGTCCAGTCTTCAGGGGTTCGTGAATAAGGCCACACCATCAGCAGCACAGAACAAGTCACTATTCAGTCAGCAGTTCTTGGCATGCTATTGCATCCATTTGAGAACTGAGCGCTTGACTGTTGATCATCACGTAGCAGTTGGATCAAAGCTACTCATCGTGAGCTGAGTACGAGTATATCAGACCCACCACGCAATAATGTTGGGTGGGCACAGCGACAATCCATTTCATGATGGAAACGGTATATATTTGCGATTGGCTTTAAGCTGGCCCATGCATTGCATAAGAAGTTGTGGGGACAGAGCCAGGAGTGCAGTTTCCAGGCTCTCGGACTCACGTGGAAAGGTGCTGCCTCAGGTAGTAAATGGCCATCAACTGTGATTGGATGGCCATCAGCTGTGGCTAGTTGGCCGTCAGCTGTAACCAGTGAGCCATTGGCCACTAATATAACTGCCGTGGCTAAGCTAGCAGCAAAGAGGGGTTGGCAAGAAGATGGTGGCTGGCAAGCACAGACTGCAGTTAGCATGGCTGAGTGCAGGTTGCGGATAGTGTGGCTCCTGCTTCCTGTGTCTCCAACCCAGCTGCCAGTGAGACTATAGTGGTATGACTCCTGTCGTGCAGGAGACCCTGCTTGCTGCGCCATGTGTCGTGCCGGACGGCCTGCGGGGTCTCTGCTCCCACTCCCCATACAAGAACGCAGGATATGGTGAGGCCAAAAAGGAACACACAAGGAGCCATAGATAGGGGAGTCATACCACTATATTCTCTCTGGCGGCACTATACTCTCACTGGAGGCTGGATTCACACTGTCCGCAAACCGCCATCCACGCTTGCCAGCCCAGCCGCCATCTTCTTGCTAGCCCCCATTCTTCTCTCTCTCTCTCTGCTAGCGTAGCCACAGCAGTTATATTGTGGCCAATGGCTCACTGGTTACAGCTGACGGCCAACTAGCCACAGCTGATGGCCATGCAATCACAGTTGGCCATTTACTACCTGAGCCAGCACCTGTCTATGTGAGGCCGAGAGCCTGGAAACTGCTTTTTGGGGCTCTGCCCCCACAACTCCCCTGTCTATGGCTCTGTGTGTATTCCTTTTTGGCCTCACCATATCCTGCGTTCTTATGTGGGGAGCGGGAGCTGAGACCCTGTATGAGTCCCTGCATGATACCCTGTATGACAAAAGTATTAATTTTTAATTGGATCATAATAAGTTAAGGAGGGGATATTATAATCTCCAAGTTAGCAATTAAAAGAGCAGTAAAAGAATGTATAGTCTGGTGTTTTTAAGCCTATAGTCACTGAAACAGACTTAAAAATATCTATTACAATTACAAAAATATGGCTAGAAAATTTTAATCTGCTTTTTAGAGAACTAATGGCAATATGTTTCATTTGCTTGAAGAAAAAGATTCGCTTTAAAATGCACTCCTCAATACTAAATGTGTTTATTCAGTAATGAAGGGTGACTAACTGGCTGTGATTGGAAAACAGTAGTAAATACCATTTGGGGAGAAACACAAAATAGAGAAGACATGATCCTTAAGTAACCTAAAACTCTACCAAAATAGAACACACAATTGAGAGGGTGCTTTTAATTAAGTTCTTTCTTTTAAACAACAGAGACCCATTTAAGCTGGCTCAAGTGAAAGCATATTTATTCCAGGATCCACCAGCTCTCATGACTAGGAAGCAGGAAACAGTGACATATAGATCTGAGAGGGCAGTGGCCAGAAGCTGCGGCTCTGGAATCACACAGACCTTACTTAGCTCTTCCATTTTAGTTATGTTACTTGGACATGTTATAGTTCACTTCCCTAGGCTTCAATTTCTTATTATTTAAAATAATAATCATGGTTATCTCATGGAATCTCAAGGTTTAAGTTAGATATGGTGTTTCCCCAAAAATAAGACCTAGCCAGACCATCAGCTCTAATGCGTCTTTTGGAGCAAAAATTAATGTAAGTCCTGGCCTTACTTTACTATAAGACTGGGTTTTATATAAGACCGGGTATAATATAATATAATATAATATAATATAATATAATATAATATAATATAATATAGTAATAGGTCTTATATTAATTTTTGCTCCAAAAAACGCATTAGAGCTGATGGTCCGGCTAGGTCTTATTTTCAGGGAAACACAGTAATGTATATAGTGTGTTAGGTAGAGTGGTTTTTCAGAGTAAATGCTTAATAGATGTTGGTTAATGCAATTATTCTTACCCCAAGAGCAGCTGTGTCCCTTAGGGACTACACCTGGTGTCAAAGACTGAATGTTTGTGTCCCTCTCAAATTTATATGTTGCAATGTAATCCCCAATGAGATGGTACGTGGAGGTCAGGCCTTTGAGACGTAACTGGGTCATGCCGGTGGAGCGCACATGAATGGAATTAGTGATCTTACGAGACTAAAGAGCTAGCTTGCCCTACTTCTGCCCTGTGAGGACACAGCAAGGCGGCCCTCTGTACACCTGGAGGAGGGCACTCCCCAAGACTTGACAATGCCAGCCCCCAGATCTCCAAGTTCCAGCCTCCCGAGCTGTGAGAAATCAATGTTTGTCGTATGAGCCACCTTAGTCTACGGTCGTTTGTTATTAGCAGCCCAAACTTGGACATCTGGTCCATTAGCCAGGGTTCTTCAGAGAAACAGAATCAACAGCATATATGCATAAAGACAGAGCAATTTATTTTAAGGAATCGGCTCATGACATTGTGGGGTCTCACCAGTCCAACATTTGCAGGGCAGGCTGGGGCAGACTAGAAGTTGAGGTAGGAGTGATGTTTCAGGCTTGAGCTCACAGTCCACAGGGCAGAACAGCAGACTGGCTGCTGTTTGTGTGCTGAGGCTTATTTTTGTCTGTAGCTGATTTTTCCATGTGGCTGGCTACCTCAGCTCCGAGACTGGGAAATATGAGGCAAAAAACAAAACCCAGAGAACAAAGTGTCACTGACTAGATCCTGACTGAGGTCTCTGCCTTCTGCTGTTAGTTTTATGTATGATGTCCATGGGTTTTAGTTTTACTTAGTGGGCAGCATAGGGAAAAGATGGCTACTTCATCTTCCCAGAACAGAAGTGTTCCAATTATTTTTTTGAATATAGCTGAATGAGTTTCCTTTTGTGGCTTCTGGGTTTAGTGTCATATTTAGGAAGACCTCCTTCATGCCAAAGTTGTTAAGAATTCTCTCATGGTTTCTTCTGGAATTGATTTTGTTTGTTTGTTTGTTTTCACATTTAAATCTTACCCATTTGCAACCATCCTGGGATAAAGTAGTTTTGTATGAGTTTATCAATTAACTAGCAACATTGCCCTGAATTTGCCAATTATATACCTACTTGAATTATTCCAGACAAGTTATGATCACCATTTAAAAAGGTGCCTTCATGTTTAAAGGATATAGAAACTAGGTTATAGCTATCTTTTGGGGTAAAAATATATATCCCGTTTATCTACTGAAGAAATTCATAGGCGGAAGAAGAAATTTGCTTCTTACTAAATTAAGATCTTGCTTTTTGTCTATACAAATGATGCTTTAATAGTACAAGATATATTGGAATAGTGAGACTGTCCTAATCCTTTAGGTCCTATTTTTGTTTGAAAAAAGGTTCTTAATGACATACTGAAAATAATCCAACATAGTAAAAAAAAAAACAAAAAAAAAAAACTGGGATGACCACCGGTTTTCACGGTGTTATAATGGAAACATCTATTTTAGGTTATTTATGACAAAGGAAGGAATTATAATCAGAACCAACATAATTTTCTCTTAAACTTCATTTTATGACCACCCCTTCCCTGAAATACATTCGTGGAAAATTTTGATATTGACCTGGTTTATACCTGAAGCCCCTGTGGCCGATGTAAAAGTTCCTATTTGTGTCAATTATAGCTGTGTTGGAGTTCGATTCCTATCAACATTCATTTCAACGAAGGGGAAAATTACTGCTACATTGCCACACCACTTCATTTTCCTATTTCCTTCTGCTTTTTAAATAACTCTCCACGATATCCAAAGACAGGGACCATGATGACAAAACAGAATGATGGCAACACAAACACAAGAAACAATTAAAAATCAGGGAACGCAGGTAAAAAACATATTTGTGGGCAAGGGCAACCTGAGAGGACTATTTTACTACCCAAAAATAATTGTTTATCTGTGTAGATGAGGTACCTTGCTGAATGAAGGGAGGCTGACATGATTGACAGGTTCAGACAAAATGCCTACTGAATTCCTAACCAGTTACATCTCTTAACACTGAATTTACCCATATGAAAGCTTCCTGCAACAGCATGGTATAGGGTGTGCAAAAGATGTATGTGTTTGGGGCTGGGAGAAAAGTAATTGAGTGTAAGGGAAAAGAACCAGCAAGATGGAAGAATTTGATCAGTGAAGTTGTGGTGAGAATTCTAGTCATTTTGATTTGCAATTGTACATATTAAAATAATTATTACTTTGTTCTCCAATATTTGCTAAGTTTCCTAATATTTGTTAAGTTCTCTAATACTTCTCTAATATTTGCCATCCCCTGGTAGCAATGAACTATGAAACAAGATGTGAGTTGGTTATATTAAAAGGCACAATTTATTTTACAATCAACACAAGAAACTATGAAACAGCACTGTCTTCCGCTATCACATTCTAGCTCTGTTTAAATACTATACTCTCTAAAAACTGATGCAAGAACATTCTATAAATTAGTTATAAATCAGTTTCTGGACAGGAAAGGTCACAAGAAAAGCTTACAGGAAGATAAAAGTCAGCCTTTCAAGTGGAATATGACACATGAATTAGTTTTACAATTGTGGAAACAGAATGTTTAGCCATTATTTAATCAAGACATTCATGATACTTTTTTTCTTTTAAATTCACATGCTGAGATAACTCTGACAATGCCAAAAATTTGACATTTCTAAAGATACAAATACTGTAGATAAAACGTCACTGCAGGAACAACATAAAGTTCAGACAACTCAAGATCATTTCTATAGAAAACTATAATTAGCGGAACTATTACAAAGATCTTTTACCATACAGCCTTTCTTCATTTTGTTACATCCTAATAAGCAGAATTTCACTATTCTAAGTGCTATTTATATGCATTTTATTCACATATAACTTATGATTCTTTTAACTACCCATCTCTGTGGCTATAAAAGTTTTCCTTTCCTGAAAAATCTCCTTTCTCCTATACCTGTTCCGCTGCCCCTTTTGTTCCCTAGAGCCTGTATTTCTTCTTCAAGGGGATTTATTTTCCTTTGAAAACAATTGCTGGAAAACTGGTCTCAGAAAGGAAATAGAAATATTCCTCCTATATTTTGAAAAAAAAAAAAATTTTTTCCCTAGGACTATCTGTCCAATTATAGAACAGAAACCAGCAGGAAACTAGGACATGGTAGACAGAGCTTTGCTGGAAAGCACTTATTCTATGAAATCCTGCCACAGTGCCTTGCGGGTGTCACAGGCAGTGAGGGCACAGTCACGTGAGTTCTCCAGCTACCTGCCGGGGTGAGGAGCATCCAAGCTGGCCTTTGTTCTCTTTTACTCCTCAGACACCTGTGGACCTGCAGTAGTATCCTGTGAGCCTTCCAGCCCAGCATCACACTGGAGAGCTGCTCTCTCCCCTTCCACACACTCTTTAGGATGGCAGTCCACTTGGGAGACTGTCGTTTCAGCCTCTGGCTGCTCTTCATTAACACAATTAGAATTGACATCGAGTTTGCCATCTGATAAAAGGGAAAGAAGAAAAAAGTCATTTTGTTGCCAGACACTCTTCTAAGCACTTTATGTGCATTAAATTATTTAATCCTCATAATAACCACATGAGGTAAATTATTCTCTATTATCATTATTTTACACATGGGGAAATGAGAAGAGAAGGGTTCGGTAACTTGCTTAACGTTTCACAGCTAGTAACGCCACATTTGAACTTAGACCTCTGGCTCCAAAGCAAGGCCTTGAAATCAGGATTGTTGTCTGGGATCTGACACAATCTGCATTCAAAGACAGCTTTGCCATAAACTCGCTTGGTGTCTGAGGCGAGATCACTGACAGCACAAAGTTGTTTCCTTACCTACAAAGCAGGGGATGATAAAGCTTATCCTACATTTATCGCAAATAAAGGTATTTCTAACACTGAGACTAATGTGTGGCAAGGACTGATGTTTAACAGTCGGGAGTTCCCACTCCACCGACATTCCTATTCTCTCACCTCTTGTTTAGACCACGACCAGCTGTTACTCACTGCCCTCAACACACAGGATATGAGTTTTGTCCGGAAAGCAGGAGGAAGCATGGCAGTCAGAAAGCCTGACTATCCTCTGAACAATTTATTTATATAAATTAAATTTTCTACAAATTATTCAATCCCACTAATAGTGTTTCTCACCCAAGTGGTAAAGGGGACAATGTCCCTTGACGGGTGAAGGTGGAAGTGCTTAGTATCAAAGTCACCTGGGCAACTGTTACAGACTCCAAGCATTCCCCAAAATGTAAGCTACATTCTCTGGGGTGGGGTGCAGGAGTGGGTGTGGCTCCCCTCTCCAGTATGCAAATCGTTGTTGAAGCAACTCCCTGTTTCTGATGCAGATGAGTCATACACCTCATGAGGGACAGAGATGAAAAATACTACGGAACTCACTGCCCTGACACTTGTAGTAATTTATCTGTGCATTATTAGATCTGCAATTTAATTTGTCATTCATAAATCTGTTCTGTAATTTCACCTGCAGTTTTATAATTAAGAAATTTAAAAGCTTCCGACCTTAAAATCTTTGGGTAGCCATTAGGGGACATTTAATTATTCACTTAGTCATAGACCTTAACATCCTTTATGAGAATATAAGTAAATACTGAGAAGCATCCCACTGTTCCAGGGCAGTCTGCTGAGTCAGAAAGTAAAATGTAGAATAAACTACATTTGTCAGAGTTTTATGTCTTCTGTTTCCCAGTGACATGTACACTGACTACATTCTACATATTATCCCAAGGATTCAAAACAGGGACACATTTGAGTTTCAGTGTGATCCTTATGTTGGTGACCCCCAAGCCTCCTTGGTCCCCGGAGAAGACTCAGTTCCTGTGTGTCCCGTGTTCCTATCATCTACCATTCCTCTCCTCACTGAGGAGCAGAATGAGCTCGCTTTTTATATACACACCCTTCTCCTCTTCACTCCTTCCTTTGGCAGCCTCCAACTGTTGTTTCTCATAAATGTCCTTGAGATGCTTACAGAGTTTCTTATGTGCAAACCAGTGTGTCTTCTGGCAGGTCTGATCGCAATATATTACCTGAAAGAAAGCAGTTGTAGGTTTAGTTTCAAGAGCTGTGACTGCAGGATTTTCTAATGATGACATTAAACCAAGAGCTATGCTGTTAAAGTGTTACGTTTTCTATACTTTATTTTAAAACCATGATGTGTGGATGTGTATTGATTTGTATTTGTAATTTTTAGCTTACACTTTATAACAATAAAGGATGGTCTACCAAATGGTCTACCAAAGGTTCTAACAAATGGTTGACCTAAGAACCTACCATTTGCCAGGACTGGTACAGTATAAGGACAAAGAAGACACCATTGTTATCCCAGAGCAAGCTCGGGTTGAGAAAAGGCAGGAGGGGGCCGCATGTAGGGAGACAGACACCTACCAACATAATTTATATCCTAGTACGGGATGTATAATAACAGCAATGGGAGCACCGAGGAAGCAGTGACTCATGCTAGGTGGGGGAGTCAGTGGACAAAGAAATGGATAATAAGCATTGCAAGTACAGGGAATATCTTGTACAAAAATGCAGGAATAGGAAAATGATATGTTTGTTCAAGGACAGTAAGAAGTTTGCGTAAATGGAGCTTAGATTTTTGCAAGATAATATGCCTTTCACCTAGATGGTGTTGACTGCATTATTGGTCCCAATTCTTCCCTGCATCCATACACTTTCCCATGTGATCACAAAGTTCTTCTCACTGAAGGGGAGGAGAATTGACCTCAGATTTGGCCATGTGACACGTTTTGGCCAAAGGAATGAGTTAGCATGGCAATCTGAAGAGTCCTTGTGTGTTTCAACTTGCCCGCTTATTCTTCTGCCATCACCATGAGAACCCACTCAGGCAGGCCTGCTGGTCCAGGGAGGGTTAGAGACACAAGGAACAGAAGTGCCCTGGCTGAGCCCAGCTAACCACAAACGTGGGAGAAATAATGACTGTTGCTTTAAAGACTGAATTTTGGAGTGCGTTTATGTGCAGTGATACTTAACCAATGCAGATGGTATCACTTAATTCTCACAACTCTAGCCCCATTTCACACGTAAGAAAACTGAGGCTCAGAGAAGTAAGTAAGTAAAGGAGATGAAGCTGGAGACGTAGGGTATAGCAGAATATGCTGAAGAATGTCAACCTTAAAAACAACAGGAAATTAACATTATCTGTAGGGTTCAGTGAATGTACAGACCGATGCATGTGTGCAATATGTGAATGTGAGAAGCATACAACAAGCAGATAGGCTCTTTACAAAGATAATTCTGGCAGAGGTGGGTAGTATAGTCCAGACAGCTGAACAACTAGTGACAGTCAGAAGGAAGTTAAGTTTTACAAGGAAGAGTTGATGAAGAGATTGTAGTAAAAGTCAATATCCGAAGATTTAAGATTATATATTTATGAATTGTCCTATTCTAGGTTCTCATATCTGCACCAGCCTCAGTTGTCTATGGATAATCTTTCTCTTATAGCCATTCATTTATTCAAATCTTTTCTTTCTTTGGATGATCAGCACAGAAGTTGGGACAGCCTGGGGATTTGGCAGAAGGCGGCACAGAACTACATTTATCCCATAGTTCTCTTCCAAATTACTTTTAAGTTTTAGATGCAATACTTTATATCTAACTATTATAATTTATTAGAAAACTAATGTCAACCATTATGCTTACAGAATATTAAAACTCAATTTTCAATTTGGATGAAATCTAAACCAGATACCAATGAACTTCAAAGAACTTCTTTCTTACCATTTTGCATACTGAGCATCTTTTGCTTGCTCCCTTTTCTCCGCAGGTGGTACAAAATTCAACGTCTACAAAACCCACCTGACCAGTGATGGCTTGGGTAAGTACAGAGAATGCCGTGGGATCAGAACCCTAGAGTGGGTATAAAGCGGAGAGAAAACACTCTGAAATCACCATTGAAAAACTACTGAGATGACACTCCATGAGCAATGTTGTCTAGAAGCAGACATATAAGAGACAAAATCATTAAGACTAGAGATTACACAGACGTTATCTATGACAAAATGGCAAATACCTTTTTCAACATACGTTTTTCTACGCAAAGTATATGGAAGGTAAGTCATAGCTTCAAATATGGCAAGATTAAAAAAATTGGCCCTATTCTAGCATAAAAGTATTTTTCAATTAAGATTATTCAATAAGCCCAAAAGATTTCAGATACAGGACAATGAGCTCAGAATGGAATTTTCTTAGAACATTGTTTTACACTGTTCTGTATATCAAGATAGTCAAACAAAATATTCAAAAGATTGAAGAAGTATTTTAGTAACATTCATTTTGAAATTGTCATGTTCCTCCTGACAACACACAATAAGGACTGGGTTTCCTTTCATATTAAAATGCTAAGAGTTCTCTTTTAGAATTAAGATAGTATAAGGGTGAGGGGAAAATATAGGTAAAATGAAACCACAGATACTAGATATCTAAATAATTTCACCAGGAATGAAGGTCTATGGCAGTTGTGCTCAAATGATGGTATGAATCGGAGAAAATTCAGATCGATCCTACTATCCCATACCTTCTGATTTAGAATCTCGAAGCATGTGCTCGATATACCTGCATTATTACAGGTAATTCCGAAACATACTAAAAGTTTGAGAATCACTGGTACTTAGTGTTACACTAAACACTTATTAATCTACATAATTATTTTGCCTCAAAAGTAGACAACAGTGTAGTCCACAAATCAACAGAGTATGATATATTCAACAGATTTACAAATTACATTTTTCTGTTCAAATACTTTTTTCACGAAATTGACTGAGACCTGTTCCAAATCCTCCCCAAAATGGGACTTGGGTGGGAGTCAGAACATAATATTCTCACAGATGTAACCAAAGATAAGACTAAATGGTATTTTGCTAGAAGCATGGCTGCTAATGTGAACTATTACTTCAGGAAAAAATTGATGGCACAGCTGAGTAACCACATGGAATCTTTCTTGCCACTACTGGATGACAAGAACTCTGTCTTGCTATAGAAAATCTTGTCATCTGCTTTGTTAAATAAGAATGAGTTTAAGTAGCAAAGCTCCACCCATGGAAAACATTCGGCCTACAAACAGGATACTGTATTCAACGTGTCCTATAAAATCAGATATATTATAGCCTTCCAGAACTTAAAATATGCACTATGAATTGATAAAGCAAAGTAGCATTAAGAATATATCTTTTATAATGCTGGAGCACCATTCCTTAAGTGTGTCCATGCTTCACACTTCCTGCTGGATGCTGGGATAGGCAGAAGCCAGAGTTGCACACGAGGCAGAGGGAATCAACCTCTGCAGCAGGGATCGGGCATCAGCATTGTCAGAAAGGGCAGAGGTGACCCTCAGGGTAGCCAGCCGGGAGAACACCGTGTTACGGAAAAGGTTAGCACTGCTTCAGGCTTATGAACTTGCAGTATAAGGAAACCCGTTCAGAAGTAAACAGTGGCTACCTGCAGCAATCACAAGCATTCCAGATAAATCAAGTTTTCCACAGAGCAGAATATGTAACTCTTAAAGAACAAAAATTTTTAGAGAGAAAGTTTTTTCAAATGCATTAAATTCTATCTTTTCTTTATTAATAAACATGTCCTGCATCACTCAGAGCACTAGGATAAATAACCATTATACTTCATAAACTAACTACATGAATCTATGATACAAGGCTAAGATGATGAATTGTTGACCTCTATACTGACTTGCGTTGACTTTTTTTAAAGTACTCTGGGCAGCTATTTATAGTTTTTGTGTTTTCCCCCTTGAAGGCAGAATGTCTACTACCACTTGTTAGTGCTGGAAATACCCCAGAGCAGCCACTGCTAGCTGTTTCTCTGACAACCATTCCACCAAATTCCTTACTAATAGAGGCATAATTTTGTTCAGTGCAGCAGTGTTTAGACCTGCCCAAAAGACCCATTTTCCTAGATGCCTGTGCAGCTAACAGTGGTCATGTGACACAGGCAATGTTTCTGGGAGCTTATGTTTTCCAGTTATAGACCTGCCTAGGATAGGAATGTAAGCTTGGAGGACGAGCATTGGATGCCTGGCAACCACAAGGTTGTAACGCATGAGTACCGTAATCTAGATGGCTAATGGAAGAATGGGAAAATGTTTGGGTCCCCGATATTTTTGAGCCACTGTACCAGATTTGGTCTGCCTATCTTTGGGCTTCCAAGTTTAAGTAAATAAACAAACCCTTATTTATTTAATTCATACTTGGCTGGATTTTGATATGTGTGGTCAAAACACATTCATAACTGATAAACCACCCTCATAATTTGCTAACTTTAATTTTCCAAAAGGTTGAATACTAAATAGCCAAGTATATTAAAATGGGGAAAGCATCTCTATGGGAAATCATGGAGAGCTCTCATGCATAAATCAATGCATGAACTTTATGCCTAAGAGAAAATAGCTGATAAAGGGTTGATGGAAATGTATAAAAGCATGACTGGTGGAGAGAAGGTGAACAGAAACCTGTTCAAAATAGTGAAGGCAGGGAGCATCTTATGAGATACTCCTGAACTAAATATGTTGCAAAAGGGCAATAAGTAATTCAAAGAACAGATACAAAAGTTAAAATTTATTTACCATAGCTGTGAAGTATAAATAGATTTTTTTTTTTTTGTTACGAATAGAAAATTTATAAAATCAGAGGCATTAAGGTAGGCTATAAGAAGCTGGGACATATTTTGAGATTGTTTATCAGGACATACAATGAGCTGCCCCACACTCATCCCTTCACATCTTCACTAACCAGAAGCCATCAAGCTAGACAATCAATTTCAACTTTCATCTAGCGTGGGACTTTCTACTGGTTTTTCACAAGCTACAGGTGAACATGTGTGTATCTATATTACATAGTACATGTGTACCCACTTTTACAGGTTTTACAGAGGTATTTAACATGTAAATTTTCACTATAACCATCTATATTCCGACATAGGGAAGTACTATTGATTAAACCACGAGCTATATAAATGGAAGAAAAGGCTCGAGAGAAGAAAAATGGACATACAGAAACAGGGTTAACAGGTAGACCTATCTCCAAGTTTGTTGCTGACAATTTTCTAAAACAATAATTGCTTCATTAATGCCTTTCATTGTACAACATATGGTCATTGGGTCTTACTGATAGAGTTAACGGAGTTATTAAGAACCTTACAATTTCAACAGGAGCAATGCTTCGCACCAGCTGCTGGAGAAGTGTAGCTTCACAGTAAGGAAATTTTCTGATACTTTCTCTAATGATCTTTTCTTGATATATCGGAAAGCCATCAGAAGGTCGGCCTTTTAACAAGCTGAAAGATATTTTTAAAAGAGTAATAGGAGGGAATTGAATCACTAAGCGTTTCCCCTCAGCTGAACCCATACACTTGTAGGAGTTTCTTACTTGCTAACGTAAGATTTTCATCGTCTCTTGAAATCATGATGATAGACTCAATTCAAACTACTGCTTTACATCCATGTCAGGCTCTGCCTTATCGGGTTTAGGGGCCTGCAGTGGTATTTACAAAAGCAATCCCTACCATAAAACACACTAAACACTGTTATCAGGTCAGCTAGTTACTTATTACTATGTCAGTTATTTGAACAAAGAATGAAAACCCGCATCAAGTCACACCCTTCCGATGTAGTTCACTATTCTCCAGTAAAACTATCGGAGAATTTGACCCCTGGTGGTCAGAGAACAAGGGTGACACAGCTCTCCCAGGTACGGTAACGGAAATACAGAGTGTCATTATGAATCCAGAGCAGCAGCCTATGGCATAGCATACCTATCCTCACATTTGGACCTGGGCTACTTTCTAGCTGTCTGATCGTATGCACACTATTGAACCTCTCCAAACCTCAGATTCGTCACCTGGAACCGGGGATAACAAAAGCACTGGTGGAAAGAGCACAGAATGGAATAATCACTCAGTCTAAGTATAAAATTGCCCCTTGTTTCTTGCAGACTAAATGTGATCCCAATAGTAGCAACTGCTAAAATGCTTAAGTTTTACATCTATAACAAAGCTTCATACAATAACACATCATCCATTTGTGTGTATTTCACACATGACATGGTAAAACCGGTACCTTTTGATCAGAGTGTCCAGTTTATTCTCTCCATCTTTTAGGAAGTTAATACATTTCTGAAAGATACAGCTGATGTAATGCATTTTCATAGCCAATACTTCATTCATGTCTCTTTGCTTCATACATTTCTCACAAATCAAATCCATCACCTTGTAGCATTTAGTCAGAGCTGCTTCTTCTGCCAGCAGAGGATTCTCCTTTACAAGCATCACGATCTAGAAGAAATTCTAGTGAGCTTAGAAATTCCATGAGAGACTTTTCCATGTCAAAATTAGGTAGTCAATTTTAGTTGATTTCAAATAAAAATTAAATCAAGTCTTTCTTACAGTCATATGTTTACTATGTTAATTCGAATTAGAATGCAAATTGTCACTGATCAAAGTTATAAAACTAATACAGAAGGACCCCAATATTGTGGAATCTCTTGAATTCCGTATGTCAAAGTTGTCACGTGATCTGACATCTAGTTAAACCAGGGTGTTTGTTAGCATGCCACTTGGAATCATAGTTTTAGTGTCCCTGCTAAAAGCACTTGTACTAAAGATAAACATGGCATATGTGCACATTCTTTATATAACCAAATCAACAAGCACTCACTTTTAGAATTTAAAATTTGAGCTTTAGCATTTCACGGCTGGAAGAACTAACTCTCATTAATTCTTATTAATTACAAGGAAATGAGATTTTTACAGAAAGAGGTCTAAAAATAAAAGGTGTATTACTTTCTGCTTAACTACATTTCTCTGTGGAAATTTCCCTAATGTGTTCTAATCACCTATAATAATGAGAACCGGTCAAAGAGCAACGCAAAAATAGCTTTAAAAGGAGGAACATTAGAGAGTTATTAAATCTGACGCATCGTGAGCACCGCACTTGCCATACTTGCATATGCGCAAACTAAGCTCAAATTCAGTGTAGTAAGGAGCATTTCTTTTTGGCTTTGTTATAGGGTACGTCACCTGTAAGAAACAGCTGTAAGAATCCATGGTGACATGACATTAATGTAAACGTGTGTAATAGGCATGATTATATGCACAGAGCAGAAAGTCAGTATTTGTTAACCTACATGTTATAGCTAATTACCTCTCCCAGGTAATACGCATATAAATTATAAATGTTAGGGAACAACAGGTAGCAGATTTCATAAAGTAGATCCTTTTCTTTTTAGATCCTTTTCTTTAGACATGAAGAAAGATAATTTTGTTAAGTAAAACCCAGGCCTAACCTCCTACTTGGAAATTTAACATAGATTAAATGTTCTTGTGAAATTAAAATATGATTTTTACTTATTTTTTTTTACACTACTAGACTGCTATATAATCTTGTATTTTACTTAAAATATAGCACTCAATAATAAATTATTAGAGTTCATGAAATAAGTCCAATCAGAATCCCTGTTGGTCAATTTCCTGACAGCTTTACCTACCATATCAAACATTAACTTTTGGCAGAGAAAACTCATTCATTACCCATTTATATTTCTGCAGTCAGCTACAATCATTTGAAGCTGATTTTTCAATATTTTTGTATACAGCATTCATAATCAAAGCATAGGGTCTTAAATTTACCAGTAGGAATGCTTAAAAAAAAAAAAGAAAATTCAAATAGAACAGTTTAATGATTTTTTTGTTTGTTAAGACATTAGGCTTTATTTATTTTATAGTATTCAGCAATATACATAAAGAAAAATGATACATAACCACAGCTCTACCATGAGATTACTGCAATATTTACATAGCTATACACAAAGAATACTTGAACTAGTTTCCTTTCATCTCTGCAGCACTATAAAGTAATACATTGTAAAGGAAGCCCTTATTATTAACTACTGAGGAAGAATAAATATATTCCTGCAGGCAAAAAAGCCATATATATCTCATCTCCCAAATAATGGCTGCCTTAGAATATGTTTATACAGTGGCATTTTGAATTCTTATTTTTTAAATGCCATTTTAGAAAAATTACTAAATCAACAATTATGGGCTTAAAAGTCATGTTAACAATTAAAAATGGGATGACTTGTGCACATCTGCCTCTTGACCACTTAGAGCCCCTGCTCAACTCTGTTGTCATTTTTCCTGTGATTCTGGTTTTCTCCTTTCTGACCTCTGTATTCCAGGTAATCAGCCCAGTTCCTTATTGCTGTAGCAGCCACTTAACCTGGACACAATGTAGCTGTGTTTGGTACACTGTAGCAAAAAGATGAATTGTGTATTGAGAATTCCTGTGCGTATGTTAAAGGTCTTTAACCCTATAGAGTGGCTGTTAATTACATTTTTATAATGCTTCCTATGAAGACCGATGCCAGCTTGAAAAGGGCTAAAGCAATAAACGTGGGATGCCAGCTTGAAAAGGGCTAAAGCAATAAACGTGGGCCATCACAAAAGCAACTGGGCAGCTTTTACCTGAAGTGTGGATAAAAGAAAGGTTTTCAAGTGAATAGACTATATTTATTCCTACAAAAAGCAAGGTCTGAACTGAAAGAAGGTACTATAATCATAGAATTGTCTTTATTATAAGACCAAGTGCCCTAAAAAATATAATGTAGGCTATTTCAGCATATATACCTTTATAATTTATTGCCTGTATAAGTATGCCCTTAATCTAATTTACTCAAAATATATGCCTTTAAAGATAATTGGAAGTACAATAATTCTTAGGACAGTTAACCCTGAGGGACTAGGTTCCATGTAAATGTCAAAAATTACTCCCCTGACTCAATTATTGCAATAATTGAGATTATTGTAATTTCAAGGAGTAGAAACAGTGAATCAGAAAAATGGAGGAAACGTCTTCAAATCAATCTAAACCAGAATATCCTGTAATGCTCAAGTTAAAGGGAAACAACAGGGCTTTGTAAAACCATACACATTCTCTAGGCTGAGAAATACTGTATCCCTAGGAAAAATCCTGACTTCTCAGCCTAGCCTGCCCCCACCCCTGAGAGAAAGGGTGCCGTGGAGAGGATGTCGCTGCTATTTATAGGAGTTCTCTTTCCTCTGTGTTCTGGGGGGGGGGGGGGGGGGGAAGGGGGCGGCAGAATCACTGATACAGAGGAGGCTAAATTTTTTTTAAAGGTTAAATTTCAAGTCCTATATAACCTTCACTAGAAACACAAACACGTGATTCACAGCTGTATTTCTTTTTTGCCCACTTAGGATCACAAGTGTTACCTCTAGCAGTTTTTTTCAGATGTTAAGTAAACCATTTTAGTTCTGAAAAAAAAATCAGAATTGACTCTACTTATCCGTCTTACAGGAAATATCTGCTGGCTTGTCATCTCTCTCGATGGCCCAGAACATCAATCTGGGTGAAGGGCCACATGACAGGTATTTTTGTCAGTTTGTTTGTTTCTTAAGCTTCAAAGACTATATGCAAATGGATGCCTCAATAGATAAGTTATATGCAGTTTGGAACTTATATCTCCAAATGAGTGTTAGCTGTCAAAAGTTTATGAAAATTGTCCACTTACTTTAATGGTGTAGTGTACTCGTAGATTCTTCTTTTGTAATACACTTCTAAAGAAATCTATTTTCACTACATTAGAATAACACCTGGTATTATGGGAAAATGTCAATTTTTCACCCAACTCACTGTTTTGCTCACCAAACAGCTCTGAATTACTAAGAATGAAGACATGTGACAGAATTTTGATAAAGGACAGCATCATTGGGGCACACATCATATTTTCTGTAATGATTCACTGAATACATTATACTCATCTGGATTGATTAAAAATTATTTTATAAATAAACAAAAGGTCTGTGTATAAAATATGAAGAAAATAGCAGTGAAAACAGTGCAGAATAGCTCTTGAAGTCTCCCAGTTAAGCCATTTGAACTTCCGGGTTGGTCTACAAAGTTTGCAAATCTGTGAGTTGACTAATTACTGGAGGAACTGAATTACTTAAAGGCATCAAATAGCTACTTGCATTAAGAAACCTGTTCATGATTACATTTCAGAACACTTCTTGGAGGGATAATTGCTGGAGCAGATGGTGTTGGTGCCCCACCCAGATCCTCTTTACCAGGCCTGCACACCAGGTCCCAGCCACTGGGAGTGCTGGTTGCTAGGAGCTCAGAGCTGCCTCCTTCCCCAGCCAGGGAGCTGCCTTCACTCAAAGAGAGCCACCTGATGGGGCACTATTGGGAGGCTGTCCTTCCCCTCTGGGGATAGGCCTCAGCCAATGGCTGATAGGAAAGCCTGGCTCCCCTGCCTTTCCGGAGCCATTAACAGTCCAGAGCTCCCTGTAAGACGAAGTGGAAGCTAGGCTTCAGCTGAACCCACCGCGTTACCTAGCTTCCCTTCCTCTCTAGTGTGTGTTCCCTCACTCTTCCAGGTTTCAACTGAGAGCACCCCTTCACCGTATCAACTGAACAAGAGAGCCCATCGCAAGGTCTCCAGCTACAAAACTCAACCCCAGACAATTATGACTCTATAGACCGTGTTTCCCCGAAAATAAGACCTAGCCGGACCATCACCTCTAATGCGTCTTTTGGAGCAAAAATTAATATAAGACCCGGTCTTATATTATACGAGACCTGGTTCTATACTATAATAAAATAAGACTGGGTCTTATATTAATTTGTGCTCCAAAAGAGGCATTAGACCTGATGGTCCGGCTAGGTCTTATTTTCAGGGAAACATGGTTGTAAGAGCAATTGGAACTCTGAAGCTGTATTTAAATAAAAAGCAAATACAATAAACGCTACACTACCTTGACAGGATGAAGATTTGTTGTGGTGATAATTTTGTGCAGCGGGCCTGCCAACTTTGGGGGCAGTTTCGGCTCTTTATCCAGTCCCTGGGGTTTAGTGTAATAATCCAGTCTCTCTCGAGGAAAGAAATTGTTGATTACAGTCACACAGTCATGTTGACCTTTTAATAGAAAAATAGGAAATTTGTTATTTTATTATTCAAAATGAGACACTTTCTAATTTTTCTTATAAATTATGTTGCTCTGTTTTCTTGTAAGGTAAACATGCATTAACATCTTTAATTTTCAGGAAAGGAGAGTAGAGGAGGAGAGGTAAAATGTTTTGGGGAACATTTGTGAAGTCAAGAAATAATCTTTTAAAGACACAGAATCCATAATATGTATGAAGATTATACGGATTACAAAAAAAGCAATGTTCAGCTTGTGATTGGCCCTAAATATTTTATAAAGGTTGCTTGTAATTGATGTGTTTCTTCTCACCCCTACACAAATGGTGGTCATAATTCCCCAACCACATCTGGCTTTCTTTATACAGAATTTAAATTTATAAAACTTTATTCTCCTAATTATTATTCATATTAGTAAACTAGTATCCCCTTCCCTTGAATCTGAGCAAAGCTTGGCCTCTTTGCGAAATGAATCAGAGAAAAACCTTTTGCTCCCACAAGCCTGGAATCCACATTATGGCTTCTCATAGATTCCTGTGCCATCGCTACGCCATGTCTAGTGATAAAAATGGTTCTATGAAAGCCACACCTTCCATGGCAAAGTTGGAGGCCAGCATGTGTGTTTCTGAGGCCTCCCTCTCCCCAGACCCCTCTCCACTACCTCTCTGGAGCAAGGAAATGGCCACTCTGGGCCAGCAGGCAGAACCTGCAGGAAACATTTGTGGGTGCAGGCTCTTCCGAGATCTCCGGAGGAGAGATTTCTTCCTCCTCCTGCCTGACGTGGGCTGACGTGAGTCCTAAGGAGCAGGCCCAGATGCTGGGGCTTCCAGACAGTGGTCCACCCTGGGCAGCCTATGGCCCCTGTCCGCTTATGCACAATACTGGGACAGTCTGCTTCATCCTGCCAACCACAGGTGACCTGCAGGGGGACTGCACAACGGGCCAGGTGGACCTTAGATGGGGGACTGACAGAGGGCTCTGCTAGTCCAGGAGTTCCTGAAAACCCAAGAGGGAAGCGGCTTCCTCCTCGTCTCAGCAGAGGACAGAATACCTACTAGTTTGCTGAGCCTGGGCCCACTGGTACAGAGACGGTGCCACTTCGGTCCACTGCTGCCTGACCCTGTGGACTCTACCTGACCGCCTGGGACATGCAGACTAAGTACCCAAGGGCACCCAGCATCTCAGGAGACAACATCAGCCACCACCACAACCAAACTATAACCACAGTCGCCAAACAGGAACACGTAAATTAAGCAGATCAATTACAGTATGTAAACAGACTTTCATGGACGAAGAAAGATTCAAGTTTTAAAAGTCAATAGACAAGGATGGCCGGTTTGCTCAGTAGTTAGAGCGCAGTGCTCATATCACCAAGGTTGCTGGTTCGATTACCACATGGACCAGTGAGCTGAGCCCTCCACATCTAGATTGAAAACAACGACTTACTTGGAGCTGAGCTGTGCCCTCCACAACTAGATTGAAAACAACTTGACTTGGAGCTGATGGGCCCTGGAAAAACACACTCTTCCCCAATATTCCCCAATTGAAAAAAAAATGTCAATAGACAAACTGAAAGGGATAATCCTAGTTACTAATATTTATTATGAACTAAATAGTAATGTAGATGATGAAGCAGATGATCTATGTCAAAACAGAGGAAAAATAGGAGATAGAAATCATTATGGAAGCAACAAGAGAGCTAAAAGACAGATACAGAAAATGTAGTAGTGAAAAATAACAGAAATCCCAGAAAGAAAAAAAGAAATGGATGGAGAATTAATAATTAAACATATGACAGAAAAACATGTCCCTGATTTGAAGGTAAATTTTAGTAGTGATGATAACATCATTTTTGGTATTTGATGTTATTCTTAACTGAAATACCAGTTTCTTTTTCTTTTTGATCAGAAAGCTCCATTACCTATATCTTGAGGAGAAGTCAAACAGTAATAGGATATTTTAAAAATCTGAGGTGCTCTGTTTAGAAAATAACTACCTTCAAGAAAAATGAGAGGCAAGCAAAACTATTGCAAGTGGGATAGACACACGACAGCATCAAAATTGACAGAGAACTACGTGTGGGAATTTATAACTGGATATGAAGAAACTAGAGCAGATAAAGACAAACTATTGCTTCCTTAAAGCACAGTCTACATCGAGCTTCAGAAAACAGATAGATGTTCCCATTCAAAAGAGTGTTGTAAAACCACTCCTGAAAAATGTCAAAATACACACACGAAGATTGGAAGATAAAGGGGTAAAAAGAAAATGTGGAATTAGCTGGTAACTTCTCACCAGTCCCCCAATAGTATAGTCAGAAATCGTCCTGTTAACAGTTAGAATTATTTGTACATAAAAATACCCGCTACATAACAATGACAGTCACAGGTCTCGAGGTTTCTTAGGATCGCACCTTTGTGAGAATAAAAAAATAATATTACTTTACTTTTCTCAAGTAGTGCTTACTTTGACATTTTATTTTAATTAATATGCTAATAATTTATATTAGAGTGATATATAAAGTTTATCTTTATAAATTTTTACTTAATCTGCATTTATATTTTTATAATTGAAACTATTAAATATTCAATTTTACTAGTTTATAATTTATGAATTCTGCATACATACAAATAAAACAGTACTATTAACACAGAAAATAAATGCTGGGGATGAGGGGAACCAGGGCATTATTTTGCTCCAGTGTTACTATCACTAGACTTGAGTCTTCTAGATTGAATGGGCTCACTGAGTCAGTCCTGGGCAGGACTAATCAGAACACACCCATAAGTAGACACATCCTAGAAGTTTTTAAATTTAAAAAAAAATTTTTTAATATCAAGGATAAACTGAAATTGAAACAGACTTCCACAAGGAGAAACAAAAAATGTATAAAAGAATATAAATCAAATTTTCATTTGCAAAACCAAGATTTAGAAAACTGGAATAACTACTACATATGATTGCGAGAAAAGAATAGTGATACAAGAAACACAAAACTAGCCAAGATATGACTCACATTTCAGAGAGGAAGGCAGTTTTGGTTATGATGGGTTTCAAACAATATACAACCTACATACTATCTCAGAAGGTCCTGTCACTGAAACTGAATTGAGAACAGAGAACTCAAGATGGAGCAAGAAGGAAAGGAAGTAGTGGAGAAGAGTCCTTAGCCGCAGGGATATTAATAATTGGAATGAGTGGAGATAGCATATGACTGAGAAATTATATGGTTGACCATGAGAATTACTGAAAGAGAAGTAACATACTATGAGGTACACTCTAATAACATATTAGTACTTTTAGTATTTTTCAATACTAAACTCTCTTAGCAAAGTCCAGAGCTTGTGGAAGTGATTGAGGAGGAAAGGAAAGGCCTGTTGCCTAACAAAGCCAAAACAGAGGATGTGGAGAAATAAATGAGTTATACGGATTTCCTCTTGTTGGGGTGGCTGAACGGGCCAAAACAGTGCCTTGGGGGTGGGGCATACAGTATAGTTTTGTTCCTGTTTTTAGATGAGAATTGAGAAATAAGGATTTAATTAGGAGTGTTGTGAATAGGAAAGCAAGCACTAGTGAAATAGAAAAGTATTCTTGATCTTTCAAGTTAATAAAAAGAGAAAATATACTCTAACGTGACCAGGCCAATCACAGTAAGGAAACACACACACACACACACACACACACACACACACACACACACACGAAGAAACAACCACCAAGTGAAATACAGAGTAAAAAAAATGAAGTGAAACAGGAGGAATGCAACCAAGTTCATCAGTGATTATATGAAATATGCATAAACTGAATACCTGTTAAAAGAGAAAGACCATCTTTTGGGTTAGAAGACAGAATCCACTTATGTTTATAACTACAGAGGTATAGTAGTATTTACACTACTAAAATAAAATGATAAAATATTGAAAATAAAGGGACGAGCAAAGAGATTATTGGCAAAATGCTAAAAACAAAAAAGGAATCAGGAATGGCTATAATATCAGAAAAAGAACTAAAAAGTAAACAAGACAAATAGCATTATATAATAATAAAACCAATAGCAATATCATAATAAAAAGTAAAAGCTAAAACTATTTCCATTAAAAACAGGAAAAAGACATGAGATGCCAATTATCACTATTATTATTCTTACTTTGAAACCTGAAGTTCATTCAAATAGAAAATAAATAAAATTAAATAGCTATAAAACTCAGAGACTCTAATAAAAATGAGAGGAAGAAAAAAAAGAAATCGATAGCTTTCTCTTTATTACCCATAACGAGCTAGAAATGACAAGAGTGTGGAGGCAGTGGTGGGAATTTTCCTTACAAAATAGACAATAACTATGAATTACCTCGAAATAAATTTTAAAAGAAGGCATTTTTATATAAAAATAAATTTTAAAAGAAAGACTGATATGAAGGAATCTAATAAGTATTGAAGTATCAAAAACAAGTTAAAAACAAAACAATATAAAGATACATTATGTGATGGGGATGGGAAGTCTTAACATCACACAGATGTCAACTCTCTGCAAATAATTATATAACCGTTTAATGAAAGTCCAACAAAAACTGAAAAGGATTTGGGGAAGGGAGGAATTGCATTCAAAGGGAAATAACTGAGAGGACATTTGCTTTACTTTAAAGTCAATGTAATCAAAACAACATGGTATTAATACAGAAAGTGACAAACAGATGTGTGGAAGAGAATATTGGATCCAGAAATAGATACCAGTATATAAGAGAATTTAACTTACTACAAAAGTGGTATTTCAATTCAGTGGGAAAATGTTAAGTGATTTAATAAATTGTGCTATCAACATTAACTAAATATCCATGGAGAAAGGAACTCTAAAATAATAAACTTCAGAAGCACATTTTTTTTTTTAATCTGAAGTACATTTAGGAGGAGAATACTTAGATTTAATCCATCCACGGTCAAGAAGACCTCTTCTAGCCAGACAAGAAACATGGAAGCTATAAAAGGAAAATTATGATTACTTAGAAATAAATTTTCTATGGTAGAAGTTCCCATAAAGTCAAAAGAAAATCAAGACTGGCATAAAATGTTTGTGACACACTTCATAAACAAAGGGTTAGCATCCATAATATACAGAAAGCTCCTCAAAGCAATAAGAAAGATACAACTGAAAGGAAAAGCGAGTAACAAATAGGACAAGGCATCCACAGAAGAGAAAACACAAATGACCAACAATAGAAGCTTAATTTCATTAATATTGAGAAAGTACATTCACAATACAGCATCTTTTCAACTATCAGGTTGGCAAAAATCAAAGAGTAAAAACACCCAGTTCTGGTGAGGGTGATAATGGGAATGCAAATTGCTATGCCCTTTTGGGAAGCAATCTAGACTTACATTAAAATTAGAAATACACATCTGTGTCTCAATTCATTTTTCTTCTGAAAGTATGTCATACAGATATTAATGCACTCCCATGTAAAAATTTAAGATCAAGGATCATTATTACATTGCAGTAAAGTGATTACAAAAAAACTGTAAAATCTAGCAATAGGGGAGAGCTAAATGAACTGTGGTACATCAATATCATGGAATATGAAGCAGTTATTTGAATAACTAATTTATACCTACTGAGATGGGAGAGACTTCCACAGCATACTGGTGAGTGAAGAAAACAAGTTACAAAGCCTGTATTGATTTGTATGATCACATTTTAAAAAGATAACAAAAATCGTGCACACGGGTGCACATACGTATGTATATATGCTGTTCCACTTGAAGGGAATAAAATAGGGAGAATGAGTTTTTAAAAAGACTATATTGGAAAAGATAATGTCAAATCAAAGGGTGTAATTTTTCTGTCTATGAAATTAGTCTAAACAGATTAATACACAATGGAAACATTACTCGTATTTTAGGATGGGATTGTGGACAATTTCTACCTTAGATTTTCATTAATGTAGACGTGTTGAAAAAAAGAAAAGAGCATTTGATTATTGGTTAAAACAACAGGTCCCTCCAGTTCCAGCCCTGTGATCTGCGCAGGTACCTAACCTTTAGCTGAGCTTTCTATGATTACATCATGGACATAATGAAAACTTGCAGAGCTAAACAGAACTTCAGACCATCTTATTCCCTGGCTTCATGGCACATATCAGAAAACAGAGGCCCATGGAGGTGAAGGGATGTACCTGTGATCCTGTAACTAATTAGCAGTACACACAAACTAAAACGGGACTCTCAAGATTCCTAGTGTAATGTTCTTTTCTCATTGGACTGACACCCTCATAATTAGCTTAGAGGTGAGTTGGGGCAACCAGGGAGCCCCTAAGTGTGGGATAAACATTTCTCTGAAGTTTGCACAGAAAGGCCATAGCTTTCTTAAATCCTCCTAAAATTGAATTAAAATATTTGCTCTCACAGAGCTGTTGTAAAGTGATTCAGTGACTGCCTAACTTAATCAACAGCAGCTACTAGGAGTAGTTTTAAGATAATTTTATAGTAAAGCTTAACAAAATATACAGTTACCATGACCACCGATATCTGACTAATTCCTACTCTATCTACACCTAAATGTAATTTCTATCGAAACTGCTTTGGAAGAGGATAGAAGATTCCCTCTCTTTGATGTATTTCTATGGAACTGTTACGTTCTCCCTGAGAATATATTTTCACAAGACCGGTCATTGCTATTAGCCTGTAAGTGCCATGAACACATGAATGTCCCCTGTCTTGTTCACCACTGTAACCAAAGCACCTAGGGGGATGCTTGGCATATAGGTTGTAAACATTAAGTATTTGTTTAATAAATTATTAGTCCCCATAAGACTACTTACTGCACTCTCAAAAAATCAGATGTTTACAGCTTTGCTTTTCTATCAATGGACTCTCCTAACTGCCTTTCCTCACTCTTCTAAATCCCTAGGTTATGTCCTGTAACAGGATTAACATATCAAAAAATATTGGACACACAATAAATAGCTGTGGTTCATGAGAATGATAATGAAGGAGTTATATATACTATTATTAAGGCTCCTTCCTATGAATTGCATTATTGTAATTATTAATAATAGTAACTGATGGCATTTATTTAGTGCTGCACATGGAGCTCTTTAAGTCTATCATCTCTTTTAATCCTTTCAGTGATCACGTAAACATGTTACCTTGAGGAAACTGAAAGTCAGAATCATTCAGTAACCTACCATGTTTCCCCGAAAATAAGTGAGCCGGACCAGGAGCTTTAATGTGTCTTTTGGAGCAAAAATTAATATAAGACCCAGTCTTATATAAGACTGGGTATAATATAATATAATATAATATAATATAATATAATACTGGGTCTTACATTAATTTTTCCTCCAAAAGACACATTAGAGCTGATGGTCTGGCTAGGTCTTATTTTCAGGGAAACATGGTACTAGTGAGTGGCACAGCCAGAATTTAAACCCAAGACCACTGACTCCACAGTTCATGTTCTTAAACATTAGGTTAAACTACTTCCCTTAGAGAAATAAAATATGCTCATTCAAAGCATTTATCTGCAACTAAAATGGCCCCACCATACTCTGTATCTCACAAAGTGGAAATTCCAAATAGCTTGTTCATTTTCTCCAAAGTGTCACTGCGTATTTTATTAAGTTAGACAAAACCTAGTGAGCTGTGAACATTGTGTTGTTAAAAAAAAAATGTTCTCTGAGAAGCAAAGTGGTATTTTTTCCATGGAGAAAATTTTGGGTATAACCTCATGTAAAACTGCCATAAAAACTCACCCACGAAAGCTGCCATCTGAGCTGCTGTTCTTCCCACAGAGTTGACAACATCTGTCTCAGCGCCAGCTTCCAACATTACCCACGTGATGTCTTTATTACCTAGGGTTAAATGGGAACATATTTGCTAATGTTAAGGAACGCTCAGTTCAAATACCCCTTTCTAAATTATCTGTACCCTTTCTTCTCATTTATTAAGTTTCAGGTTTTCATTGTATGGATATTTCCATTGTTTCCTAAACTATAAATTATAATGACAGTAAAGAGTAAAATGCTACAAGAACCCACATAAAATTAAACTTATTTTCTGGAAAACACATCAGGCAAAACAAAAATTGAATAGATTTGAGTATCACTTTTTTTTTTTTAAACAGGATGAAATACATTTTTCTTAATGATGATGCTTAGTACAAAGTCAAAACGAACAAAAATATCAAAACAAAGACAGAAGAGATAAAATGAAGTCTTCACTTAATATCTGCTAACCCAACCCATCCATTTGCATGTATTCTATGTGCATTCTATTACTAATGGAATCATTATAGATATTTAGCTATTATAAACTATACTAAGTGAACAGTATTTTCCACTAATTTTTGCAATTTGAACTACAATTTCCTTAGGAACAGTTCCTGCAAATCACTGCGGGATCAGAGTATGCATACTTTAAAGGCACCTTGCCAGGCTGCCTTCCAGCAAGGCTGGGCTGATATGCACATCCCAAAAGAGTGCAAAGAAGTTCCTTACGCAATGCAGACATTATCATTCTTTCTTAACCTCTGCCAATATGGTAAGTGAAAAATGATCATTTATTGTTGTAATTTACATTTCTCTGATATTGGTGAAAGTGTTTTATATGTTTATTAGCCAGTTGTATTTCTTTTATTCCCTGTTGCATTTTCTATTTAATTTTCTGCCGCAGTATTTGTCATTTCTAATCGATTTATAAGAACTCTGCATATATAATAATATGACCCTCTAAGATATGTAGTAAATACTTTCCTTAGTTTTTCATTTGTATTTTAACTCTATATAGTATATTCTATATATGGAAATGTTAAAATTCTATATATTCAAATTGGTCAATGTTGTCCTTCTTGAATTCCATGTTTTATAACATGCTTAGAAATGCTTTCCAGGATTATAAAAATACAGACTATTGCTTTTAAAGTATGATAATATTACATCTTCATTTTCTTAAAAATGTCAACAATTATAGATAACTCCACTTAATTTTAGATAATATTTCCCAATTTTCTTTATTTACCCAATCGTAAGCAACATGAATCAGAATAAATTTCTAAATGGATCGAACTATATAGCACATAAATATCAGTGAAGCAAACATACAGCTCTATCAGAGCAGCTATTTTCTCAAGAGAACAACAAAACTTTTCATATTACTTCAATATACAGAACACTAAGGAACTATTATGTAATAACTTGAAAGAATAACAGAGCCAAGCTCCTTGTCTACACAAAATATATTGTCACTACAAAGAATCCATTCATTTAAATAACAAAACAGATGAACAAACTAACTACACATTTCATACATAACAACTTTTCCAAAACCAATTCCCACCATTCTTTTCCATTAGAATTGACCTTCAAATTACTATAATAAAAATGCATTTCATTTAAAAATATATGTGTATTTATAAAAAAAATTTGTATAGGTGACTAATACTAATAACATATTAGAATAAATACTAAAACTTCACCAGAAAGTGCAGCAAACATGAGGGCTGTGTATCCATGTTCATGTTGATGACAATTTACATCAGCTCCATGTCGCAAAAGCAATTTGCACATATCAAGTTTTCCTTTATACGCAGCATGCATTAGAGGAGTCATTCCATTCTTTAACAGAGAGGAAAAATATATATTAATTTTACTTATTTACTTTTCCTCTACCTATATGAGCAATTCCTGCAATTAAATTAAAAACACAAAATAAACATGAATTAATAAAATCATCTTTATAACCTATATAGTACTTTCATACATAACTTGCCAAATGGCCAGGGCAGGGATCAGAACCCAGATCACCAAGGCTCTCATCTCTACCAAATATTCTTAGTTCCTAGAGAAACAAATGAATAAACAGATACAAATGCATTTAAAAAAAAAACACAACTAAGGATAAACCTCAAAACAGAATGTCTACCAAGGGGAAAACTAAATAGAGTATGCAATATCCTTAACGAGATAGTATAAAGCTATTGCCTGAATTCATCTGTATTGGAGAGATTTCCATGAATTACTGCCAATGAACAAAACAAGATGAAGTAAATATATATTATAGTGGTATGATTTCTAAAGCAATGATCTCCCAAACCACATTTATAATTTGTTCATATATATCACTTGGTTATAAAGAAAATTGTATAAATATGAGGAAAAACTTGGTAGTGTTTACATGCTAGATAAATGAACAAGCTATTCTCTGTAAGTGAATGTTCTCAGTAATCCAGGATAAATTCTGTAAGTACTGGAATTTCAAAGTTGTTTTGGATGAAAACCTCTCTAAAACATACTATCTCTTACTTTAGTAAATCTTAGAATGCTAATATAATCTGAATTGTTCTTGATGATTCCAGACTCTTACTGTGAACATAAACCATCAATATTCTCAGAGGGTTATTGAAGTGAGAATAATAGGGAAGCTGGGACCTTTCAGGTGGTTGTACAAGAGGCTACTTAATGGGAGTAGTCAAAGTTTCTTGAAAGTAGTAATAGAAAAATGATAAGATTATAACTTAAAGACTCCCTTTAAGGATGTCTACAAGGATGGGGTGTTTGAATGTTGGGGTGGGTTGGGTGTATGTGGGTAATCAGAATCTCATTATACAGAGGCAGTGTTAAGGGAGTGGAAATGGACTACATGGGCATACCTTTTTTTTTAAACTTTTATTTATTGTGTTTTTCCAGGACCCATCAGCTCCAAGTCAAGTAGTTGTTTCAATCTAGTTGTGGAGGGCACAGCTCACAGCGGCCCATGTGGGGATTGAACTGGCAATCTTGTTGTTAAGAGCACCGCGATCTAACCTACTGAGCTAACTGGCCGCCCCTGCTCATACCTTTTGAATGAGGCAGAAATGTACTCAGAGCATGACTAGGATGATAGCCGCTAAAGGATGATATAACAGGTACATAAGAAGTTAGTGTGTAGCCTGGAGGGAAAGGAAGGACAATACGGGTGGACAGTCAATCACCCAGCAATCCCATGTTACAATGAATGAGAGGTTATCTGGCTCAAAGTGAATAATCCCAAGACTACAGAACTGTCCTATAATTATATACACATATATATGTGTGTGTTTTAAAGCAGTTTTCAATGCAATGTGATAATATGCTTAAGAGCAAAGGAAATGTGCAAAGCTTTTGGATCTTACAATACAAACTGTCCTTGTGTTTTTGTCTGCTTATGTTTTAACTGTCATCTGTGTCAATTATGTCAGCCCATTTATCTGTCTGCCTCCCTGTTTCCTGATACTCCCTTTCTTCTCATTTAAAAAAAAAAACATTCTCATTTTTCTCTTTGGTGTTTCTGTTTACCAGTTGTCTTCTTAGCAGGGATTGGTTTTCAGAGGCAACCAACGAGAGAGCTTCTTTCCAAAGAGCTAATGAGCTATCCCAACCATATCATATGCTGTGCAATCTCTGAACCTGTTTCTGAAACATTTTTCCCCATATAAAACTTTTTGGACAAATGTTGTGTTTTCAGTTCTAAATAGTAGGCAATTTCTACTTCTATTTCTTCTTTTACCCAAGAATTATTTAGAATTAACTTTTTTCAGGTTATATGCTTTATTATTTGGATCATATTTTTATTTATTTTCAATGTATTCTATTTCATTTGGTGAATTTGTTTGAAATTAGCTAAAAATTCCTTTATAAATAGTATAATACATAGACTAATTTTGATTAATGTTCCATGTAAAAAGAAGATGTAGTATTTTTTTCTTATATACAGTACACACACTCTTAATTAGCTTAGCCAAATTTTCTGTCCCCCGAATTACTTTTTTCTACTTAATCTGATGGCTTCTGAAAGGTGCTATTCTGGTTTTACAAATTTCTCCTTTTAATTCTATCTTTTTCTTTATGAACATGAGAGCTTATAACATCAGAGCTTATAAGTGAAGGCTTAAAGCTGCTATGTTCTCAGTGGATTATTAATTTAATCTATAAGAAAGTCTTGATCTATTAATCTTTATTTGCTTTAAATTTTATTTTGTCTGGTATTAATTTTGCTACCCATGTGTGAGTAAAGGTTTAACAAAACCCATTCCCCTTCTCCATGAGAAACTGAAGTTCAGTTAACTCTCTAGCATTACAACAGTGCTGTATAGCAATAGCCGCTAACCACATATAGAGCTAAGGGTTGACACTGAACAGCTCACAATAGACATTACCATCATCTCAGAAAGTTATTTTGTGTAGCAAGTGTTCTAGAAAGCAGACTTTGGGTTTAGCTAACGTTCCCTAGAAGTAGAATTGCTGGATCAAAGGTACGCACATTTAAAAATGACACAAATTCTAAAATTTTCACCATAATGAAATGCCAGTTTACACCAAACCATTAGCATATAAAAGTCCAATGTTTCCCACACTGCACAAGAAATGAAATAATTTTGGTTTAATTTGCACTTATTTGATCACTGATAAAATTAACCATGTTCTTACATGCTTATTTGCCTTTGTGACCTGTCTGCTTACATTTGATTTAGATATTAGTGTAACTCGTGCAGGCACACACGCTAGAAAATAATTCTTATTAGATTTTTATATTATCCATTCTCATAGGAAATAAAACACTTCATTAAACTTTTTAACATTTTACCTCATCCAAACAGTTCACACGAACATTCTTGCTGCCTAATAGTGTTCCAGCTTCTTGGATAGTACCTTTAAAAAAAAAAAAAAAAAAGTTATTTATCATTAGAATAGAAAAAAAATCTAACATCAAGGAAACAAATTTTAAAGGGTTATCTGTAAGACTACTCAGGTTAGGTTATTAAGAAATAAAGCATAAATCACATACTATTATTCCATAAAGTAATTATCCATAAGAATAGATTTATAGAAACTAAAATAGCTCCATCTTGTTTTTATTTCCACTGACCTTAGAGTATATTAAATTGGCCACATTTTCCTTTTGGCAGTAATACAATCATCACAAAGCATAACATTCTTAATACTGAAACAAATCTTAAAGGGCATCTAGTCCAACCTATCATCCAAAGCTTAAATTCCAGTCAATATAATAATTGGAGTTCAAAATACAGTCAGTATTTATATACTTTTTCATCACTGGGCCCTGTGAATTGATGGCATACTTATAATAGAATTCTTGGTTTGGAAATGCTTAGGTAAACATATCTTTAAAGCCTGGCACTATATAAAAGTGCCCTGGAGTCAATATTCAGACTCTCATACTGAAAGTCCGCTAATGTAATCCTGAAGGTCAGGGCTCTATAAATTTGGATAAAAGCTGTCAGGTTTTTCCAGTCTTCTGTAAGGCATACGGACAGGAGCAAGTAGTTGCAGGAGAGAATGTTGCTATTATCATCATGAATAAGAGTCAGCCACAGGTTCTGCCAAAAAATTTCTGGTTTGACGGGGAAGAGAACAATGGAATTGAATGTTCTCAGAGAGAAAGGATGAGATAAGCCTCTACTGTGAAAGGAGACAAAAGAATAAGCACATCCCCTAACTAGGAGTTATTTCTTCTCTTTAAAATCAGAATTATTATAGTTCAAGCATGTGCTAAATGCTGCTTGGCTTCCAGTTAAAGGTGGAATGCAGAATAAAGATAAGCGTGCTTCTTCCTGACCTGCTTCTTAGGGGTGTCAGCTGGTTGCCTGTCACCAACCTGGAACAGACAGAGAAAGGTCTCCTAGGCTGACAAACAGCCCTGCTGGGGAAATGTCAAGGAATAACCTGCAAGTCCCTGGAATATGGCAGCGCTAGTTTGTAAATAGTGCGTGGTCTGACCCTGTACTCCATCTGAGAGCAGCTGGTATCACTGGCTGCATGGCTACAGAATGAGAGGTGAAAGCCTTCAAGTGTGTAAGCTACCCTTATCCATTCCGGTGGCTTCTTATCAGACTTTCTCAAACATCTTCAGAGAGGAATTACAACAGAACAAAAACTCCCACACCCCACTTTCACTTGTGCAAGATGCTTTAGCTAAGTCCTATTGTCCTCCAAAGAATAACTGAAGTTATTTTCTTTCTGAGCAGGAGATGTTTATGCAGTAGAGGGAGAACACTACAGGGATTATTAGCAAGTCAAGGCCTGCTACGTGTTAGGGGAAGATGAAGCTTAAAATCATAATTGGCTCACATTAGAGAACAGGCCTATAACTAGAAAATGTTTCGCCCAATGGCCAGCAATCTAAGTTAAATCTGTCCTGTCAAGGAGCAATTAGAAATGAAAAAGAGAAAAGATGAGGCATGCACACACATACCACTGCATGCCAGCCAGTTAGCCTTTTGAAATGCAGGGACCAAGATGAGAAATTTTTTTCTAAAATTTTTTGGGCTTCTAGAGAATGAAAACAGATTTTGGAAAATGGATGAGCAAAATACCCAAACAGAAAAAACTTGTGACGATTTCTAATTTGGTATTCCTAATTTAATGACAGTAAGAAACCGGTTTAGAATAGCACAGAAATGTGAAACATAGATTTTTACTTTCTCACTGTCCATAGTAGCTTTTCAAACAATATTTTGCTTTTATGTTAAAAGATTCATTTTTTTACTCTGGGAAAGAAGTTATGTTAAATCTGATTTCACAAACTGTTAAGACTGGGGATACAATACTACCGTGTTTCCCCGAAAATAAGACCTAACTGGACAATCAGCTCTAACGCGTCTTTTGGAGCAAAAATTAATGAGACCCAACACTATATTATATTAATTATATTATATTAATTATATTATATTAATTATATTATATTATATTTATTATATTATATTATATTATATTATATTATATTATATTATATTATATTAACCCGGTCTTATAGTAAAATAAGACCGGGTCTTATATTAATGTTTGTTCCAAAAGACGCATTACAGCTGATTGTCTAGCTAGGTCTTATTTTGGGAGAAACACAGTATAAGGGAGACACGAAATGACCCAACATTTATCTTAGGTGGAGACAAAAATTAAGAGATTGATAACTTATGAAAGTAATATTTAATGATTTGTTTAGCTTTTGAGAATTTCTCCAAGTAGCTCAACCAAAGCAGAAAATACAACCCAACCCGCCTCATTAGAGTGGGGCTGACCAACCCTAATCTGGATGGTTCAGCATTTTAGCCGAGAAGAGATGATGCTAACGGGATGTTCCCACGTTACCACCTTCTCTCCTACCTAATTACAGGACTATCATGAAATTGAACAAGTCCTATGAAACCCTCAGTTTCCTCATCTGTGAAGCAGATAGGGGTATCCAACCCATAGAGTTCTAAGGATGATTGAGGGCTTGTCCCTCTCAGTGCACATGAGATGCTCTTGTTATTTTATATTCAGAGCAGCACAATATAATTCATTGTTATTTCTAATAGCTAGATGGGGACCACAAATCTCTAACTGAAGACAAGCAGATGTGAGCAGGTGTAGTCAAAACAAACAAAAAAGGGAGAAACAAACTTTTGACATTTCTATTTCCAGCAATCCATCAGCTAACCATAGGATTTGGTATGGGTTTCAACCAGTTAGTGGGATCCCCAAAAAGGGATGGTGTAAGGAATCTAATCCAAGTTAAGTTATTTAAAATACTGTTTGTCTTGTTAGTGGCTATAATGTGTATGTATAAGTAAAATCATGTATAAAATAATGTGTCATAATTTTAAAATAACAATATATGGATTTAGATTTAATTATAACTACATAGTTATAAATGTATTTTAGAAGTAGAGACTTCTAATGTAACTATATTTTGAAATGGTGAATTTATTTAAATGTGAAATTTCTAAAAGATCTCTTAGTCGTATCTATTATTAGACTATGTAACACAATGGCCTTCAATTAGGATTATGAATCACTGCATAAAAATTAGAGTGTCTAAAAGGGCTGCTGTTTTGTAAATGAAAACAATGACGCCCATAGAGCATAACCTGCCCAGTCATTGAGTTAATGGTAACTATATATTTAAATTAAAATTTTTCTTTGATCTCTATAATTATTAGTAGACCTGAATCTTTCTAACCCATAAAAATATTAAAAATAACAATATTAACTACACAGGACTTACAGCAAGATCTTTCTTAACAGTCCAGAATTAGAAACAACTGAAATATCCATCAAAGCGAATGATTAGCAAATAGTGGTATAACCATACACGGAAATAAAAGAAAAAATAGACTATCGGTACTGCATAAATGAACCTCAAAATCATGATGACGAGTGAAAGAAGCCACGCAAAAAAAAAAAAAGGAGACTATTTACTGTATGATTCCACTTAAATAAAATTCTAGAATAAAGGGATCTAATCAACAGGGACAGAAACCTATCAGTGGTTCCCTGGAGACAGTGGTGGAAGGAGTGACAGATAATAAAAAGGCATAAAGAGCCTTTTGTGGGTGATGGAACTGTTGATTATCTGGATTATCTGGATTGTAGTGATGGATGTATACCTAAGTCAAAACTGATTTTTAAAAAGTGTACACTTTAAATGTGCACCATTTATCGTATTTTAATTATATTTCAATAAAGCTGGTAGAATCAGCTTTATTATCCAAACCTGTTTCATCGCTCATTTTACACAACAAATGAAAAAAAAAAAAGTGAATACATTATTATCTTGTTAAGTCAACAACAGTAATTCCAAGAATTTCAAGTACTAAACAAGGTAAGTAATAGTTTACATCCTTAAAGAAGGTTTAATGTATTTTGAAATAGTGCTTCCTCTGTGCTTAAGGAAAAAGATACCGGAACTTAGAAGAATAGGTCAATCTACCAGGAATACAAGCCAGTTAAATGTGCGTCAGTCATTTCAATATTCACTCCTTAAATGTTGTGAAATGGATGCTGTCTTTATCTATGATTTATATTGGTAGGAAACAGCTTAAGTTTCACCTGGAACATCTTGGCATTCTAACACATATACAATCTGTAGAATACCTCGCTTGTGAACTCACTCAGAAAATGAAATTGTTCTAAAAGTGCCCAGGAGCAATGTGTGCTATTTTCTGGACTGGAAGTCTGCTTAACTTCTGGAGGGCAGTGATTGGAAGAAAAAAAGCACTCAAACGTTTGCTGAGTTTATTTTAGATTGGCCAAGATGATAGGTCACACTTGGCTGAAAATTTATTGTAAGTTCCAAGTACTAGTACTGACTAATCTAGCGCTTCTCAAAGTTGAGAAATGTACCGAAGGGTGAAAAAAATATTAAGAACCCCCCACTCCCTTAAAAATATGCTTCCTTACACAATAAATTTTGCTTATGACCTTTATTCAATTAATAACCAAATATTATTTTACAAATTGAATTATCTTCAAAACTATAAAAGTCAATAACATTTAAAATGAAAATTAACTTGACAGATGATGTTTTCCTGAAAATTAAATTGCCTCTCAAAGAGAATGCAGTATGGATGGCTAGGGTGCTGGTTTCATTTTTTTAAATTTTATTTTATTAAATTTATTGGGGTGACAATTGTTAGTAAAATTACATAGATTTCAGGTGTACAATTCTGTATTACATCATCTATAAATCCCATTGTGTGTTCATCACCCAGAATCAGTTCTCCTTCCATCACCATATATTTGATCCCCCTTACCCTCATCTCCCACCCCCCACCCCCCTTACCCTCTGATAACCACTAAACTATTGTCTGTGTCTATGAGTTTCTGTTTCTCATTTGTTTGTCTTGTTCTTTTGTTGTTTTTGGTTTATATACCACATATCAGTGAAATCACATGGTTCTCTGCTTTTTCTGTCTGACTTATTTCACTCAGCATTACACTCTCAAGATCCATCCATGTTGTCACAAATGTTCCTATATCATCTTTTCTTACCGCCGAATAGTATTCCATTGTGTATATATACCACAACTTCTTGGTTTCATTTTTTGTTTTGCTTTCAAGTCCAGCATATTTCTATGACTATGGGCCGTATGATATCTCTGCTCCACCGCTTTTACCTGTGTGACACTGGGCAAGTTATCTAATTTCTCAGTTCCTTGGTTTTCTTGTCTCTAAAGTGAAGACATGTTTACCATAATAACACCCAATACTAGTAACATTTTAAATTCTTTACATATATTAATTCATTTCATCATCACACAGTGTTGTGAGGTGGGTACCACTTTTCACATGGACAACCTGAAGCTCAGAAACAGACACTTGCCCACAAACACATCACCAGCAAGACTGTGGTAGGATTCCAAACCAGGCCTGCATGGAACCACATCCCATACTGTCTCTCATAATGTCGTAGCTGAAAAATAATTCCGAGTTCATCAAGTGATAATAATTATGCCTGGCTCATAATAACATTCAATAAAGGTTGGCTATAGTTTTCTCCTATCTCCCATTACTTCTCTTTGCGAGTATAGTGGTGTCCCACGGACCTTTACTTGATAAGAATGTATCCACATACTGAGTCCATCTCAGTTCTTCTCTCCTCCTCTTGGGCCAATAGAATCGGTGAAAAACAGCGTATGTGCAGAGGTGCAACTTGATGTAGGATGTGCGCCCAGAAATACCACAGCACTAACCTGCTTAAATTCACATTAATTCTCTTTTATTTAATCTTTAAAATATAAACTGGTGGACATCTAAGAATATATCCAAGGATTTCTGCCCCACCACAACTTGCCCCGTTCAGAGACCCACTTTATAAAACTACTCACTTGTTTACACTTTTAAGAGAACAGGATAGCTCTGGACTGCTTTAAAACATTATTTGCACCGTAGTGGATTGTGGGTTGATCCTTTGTCTCCTTTTTGCTCAGCACAGTACCTGGCACACAGCTGGGACTCACATGTTTGCTGAATTGAATCCCAGAGCCACCAAAGGCAGGGAGAAATTACCCAGAGAGAGAGTTAGAATAGAAAGGCTGCAATGCCAAATAGGTCAGTGATAACTGTGCAGAACAAACGGAGACACCAAGTCCCACAATTCCAGGCAAAGAACATTTATGATAAATATAGCTGTGACGTAAAATTCTTGAGATCAGATGGGGTCGGCTCCACTCATGGGCACCTGTTGAGTTCAAATCCGATTTTTTTTTTCTTATACATTTAGACTTTCCTTGTCAGCATGAAAAATAAATCTTCCTTACTCACTCTGGGGGTCCAGATGTAGGCCTGACGACTTAGAAAGAAAGAAAAGACTGGAAACTGGGAAGCCTTCATGCTGCAGTGCCTGGCCTCTCTGCCATTCGAGGGCAGACGTGGCTTTCTCATTCTTGAGCTTAAAACAACCACATTAACTGTGCCCTCCGTCCCATGCATCCCCATCCCCGCTCTGTGGCTGCAGGAGAAGTCACGTAGTCACGCTGATGTACCTGCCAGGTAACGGGACTTAGCAGGGAACACCTCTGGGACGTCCTTTCCGGAATGAGGGGGAAACACCGCTTCTGGCTCGTCCCCAGGGCCCGCGTCTCCCTCCCTACGACCCGGAGCGGCGGAAGCGGGACACGCGTTTCGAGTGTAAAGGAAAGCGCGATTAGAAGATCGCAGTCGTACTAATAAGTGTGCTGAGGGGTGTGGACGCCTAGCCAAACTCCTCGCTTCTCTGCAAGTTCCTGCAGGGGGCAGAGGGGGTCCGGACGCAGAAACTTCAACGGGGCAAATTACAGAACTAGTTCTGTGTCCTAATAAAGAACCGTTCTCCTTAGCAGCTCCCTCCACCCCCAAGCGGGGGCGGGGACAGCCAAGGAATCCAGATCTTTCGGCCTCCGGAAGTCGAACACGGCCTTTTAAACACCCGTCTAAGAACCTGAAACTACCAGGCCACTGTCGCCAAGACAGACCGTGGTCAAAATCATCTAAGGAGTGTTGAAGAATGCACATCCTGAGGACCACACCCCTGGATCGTTCTTTATACTCTGAGTGGGCACCTGCAAATGTGAACCTTTCCAAAAGCTAATTTAAAGGACGAGCCTTTGTAACCTCCGCTCTCATCCCAGCACTACTTCTCCCTCCCTACCCCTCCGCCCCCGCAACCGGTCCCAGACCAAAGCGAGAAACGGTATTTCCCGGTCCGGGGCGGCGATCCTTGCAGAACCGCAGCCAAGGGTCAGCGGGGCCAGGGGCGCCTCCGGGGCTCCGCCACGCCTCCAGGCCAGACTGGCAGCGCCTCCGTGGCAGCCCAGCTCCCATACCTTTTCCGATGGCTTCCAGCAGCTCCTTTTCCTCCTGGGTCAGCTCGCCTTTCTTTATGTGAACCATTGCTCCCGCCAGCTTGAAGGTTATTCTGCGTCTTTGGAAGAATTGAAAAATACCGATGTGTCTGTGTTAGGGACGCCAGCCGCAAAGGGGCAATTAGAGACCAGAATACTGAGTAGCCAACCGCGGAAGCATTCGAATCCTCTCGTCTCTCCCGCGGGCTGGCGAGCAGCCGGCGAGCTTCGGCGAGCCGGGCAGGCGGTCTCCGCAGGCCCCAGCGGCAGTCACCACCCCCCGCGCATCATTGGCCGAGTCCGTAGGAGGAGCCGTAAGAGGAGGCAGCCAAAGACTCCCATTGGAGCAGCCTGGGACGACAAAAACAAATGGAGAAAACCAGAGGGAGGAAATTAAATTCCTCTTAGCCGTTTCCCACTCCTATCCTGTCGGGTTCAGATACGCAGGGTCACTCAATATTTAAAAACTCTATCTGTAAGTTCTGTGTCCGGCGATGGCTGCTTAGGGCGTGCAGAGGCCCCCGGTTGTCGCTCACCTCCCCCATTTCCTCCGGAGTGGCGCGGCCCGGATCGGGGGCGGGCTGGGAGGCGGGGCGGGGCGGGGCGGGAGGCGGGGCTGCGCCGGGCTCCGTGTGTCTATGTCAATGTGTCTGTCCTTCACTCCTCCATTGTCTGCCGCCGCCACTGCTGCCGCTACCACTGCCGCTGCTGGAATCGCCGCAGCTCCCAGCCTCGCGCGTCGCCGCTACCTTCTCCGACAGGTGAGAAGCAACCCAGGTGGGGCAGGGGGAGCAGAGAGGGCTGCGGGAACCGCGGCCGTCGCCCCGCTGGGGCTTCCACGGGGTCGGAGCTGGCTGGGAGGAAGCATGTGCCTGCTGGGGTGGGTGGTTTACTGCCTCTCCGTGGGGAAGCGTACCCTCGACACGATGAACCTCACACATACCACGTATCAGTGCCTCCGAGTGCAGACCCGCCACTGGCCACATTTGGCCACCCCGGGAGACCCTGGGACCGCGAGCGGGTGGGGGCCCACCACGCGGTGGGAAGTGGCGGGTGCACATCATCTCGTGCGTGGCACGGCCAGATGCGTCTCCCAGCGAGGCCGGGGCTGAAGCTCAGGACTAAGGCTGGAAAGGAAAAAGGTAGTTATCTTTTGGCAAGCCTCCCCCTCACCATCACCACACACACGCACACTACTTGTCATCTCCTCTGGCCTCTGTGGAAGCTGTAGAAGAAAACAGGGTCTGATTCGCTTTATGGTGCCTGTGAAGGATGTTTGGAAGCAATTTACACTTGCACTAATACTTCGTTTAGGAGAGACGACCTAAAGGGAGAGGGGAGGAAGGGCCTCTTCGCTCTGCTAGAGTTCTCAGTCTCTTTGTAACTCCGATCTTGAGATTTATGGAAATAGGGAGGGGAAGGGAAGGGGGCGGAGATTAAATTGGTGTTGCTGTCTATATATAGCCTTAGATTAGCCTCTTAATCCAGTCTTCATTCAACTGTAATATGTAGCCTCGAGCTCCAATAGCTCGGGGGTAAATACAAGTGTGCACCCTCTTGTGGCTTAGAAACAAGACTTGCTTGCTAATACGAAGTCAGTCATCCCTCCAGGGCTCGCATCCGTAACATATTTACAGCATCAGTGAAAGCTGCTTCAGAAATTAGTGTGTACGTTTCGCTTTATTGTTGTTTCTCTACAGACTAGTATTGATGTTTCTCCCAAGATCCATCTGCTTCAAAGAGAAATATTTGAATAATTAGGTGATTTTGTTAAGCATCCCTACCACCCCTCTTTCTCCCCACAGTGTATACGAAGTGAAGTGCATTTTCCTCTGGCTTACACCTTCATTTTTTTTTTTTTTTTTTTTGAGCATTCACCAACAGTTCTGAAATTCTGGAAGATGTTCATCATTATTTCCTGCCTTTAACAAAAATCTTTCTAAAATCCCAGCTGTTTTCCTCTCTAAGACTTCTTCATTTTTACAGACTGGGGCAGAGCTGAGCCAGAAAATCTCACGTGAAAATGGTTTGAAATTATCCATCTCAGTGTATAACAAAGAAACTTTTGTTGGATGATGGTTTAATAATGATGTGGCTGTTCAAACAACATGTAGTAAGGCTTTTGAGAGTGACCAAGCTTCTGTAACACTTAGAATGCTGTTACTGCCACAGTCTCAATTGATTTAAAACATAGTATCATGCAGTAGAAACCCACCTAAGAAAATGCTTCCAGAGTAACCTCCCCTAAAATGTGACTTAACATCTTACAGCAGTGCATGGCCAGAATTGGGTACTTCGTTGCCAGTATTTCCATCTCTTGTGCCAAATTGGGGCCATGGTTACTTGAAGGTCACACCTGTTTGTCTCACTGAGGTCAGATCGTCGATGATAGCAACTTACTATTACTTCTTGGTGCCTTATGGCACCTGGTTGGTATTTAGTCCTCTGTGAATACATGACTTCAGTAAATTAAGACATTTAAAGACAAACTAACATCTACCTAGAAATGCAGATAAATAATATGTTAAGTTTAAATTTCTAGAAACAGATATGTAATGGATAGTGTTCATCAGATGGATTACATTAATCGTTTTGTACAGTGTTAATATTTAATGTAGGAATAAGATTAGCTAATGCGCATCCTTAAACTAGATCGAGGAACTTTTCTTGTACTAAGAATATATTCACATCAAAGAAATTTTATTGATAGTGAAATAACTACATATTGAATATTTAGTCGGTGACATTTTCTACCAGATGCTTTGTATAGGATTATTTTAATTATTGTTATAGAATTGTGGGAATTACCAATATTATTTCTGCAAATAAGAACACAGAAACTAAAAGAAGTTAATCAATTTGCCCATCCCCCACAGTTAGGAAGTGTCAAAGCCAGAACTGGAATGTAGATCTGTCTCTAAAACTTTTCCTCTTTTCCCGGTTTTCTGCCTAGTTGGCTGACGATAAGGGGGAAATTATATATTCTGTTAACTAGCTAATAGATAGTCATATGGTTCGGCATGCTGGAGGGACAAAAGTCTCTCCTTCTTCTCTCTCCAGTTCCTTCTCCATGCCCTACAACCAATGTATCTATTCCTCTCAAATCCTTCTTGAGGTATTTTATGTGTTTATTCCTCATACTCATATGTCTAGTTCCACTTTTTTTTACAGAAATGGGAGCATGCTAGCACACTGTTCCACCCTGTATAATAGAATTTGTATAATGCTTTGATCTCTCTTCTGTTTCTTTCTTTGCCTCTTTAGAAACACTGATTTCTGAAATGTCTGAAATGCTTATACATGTCCCCTCATCTCTTCTACTACTGTCACCCTAAGCCTCTCCTGGCCTATTGCAATGGATTTCCTAAGTGGCCTGCTTCTCTCTCATCTCACCCCATCAAACTAATTCAAGACACCACCAGTTCAATAAACATTGAGCACCCATCATCCACGCAAGAGTGAGACATTCTATTAAGGTAGAACGGATTCACTTAAAACTTGTCAATGACTTTTCTCTGGCCACAGAATTGAGGCTCAGTTCTGGCTTGGAAGGCTCCAACTTCTGGTCCCAGCAGACATTTCCAGTCAGCCAGCCCCTCCCACACTCTCAGCTCTTAAGGTCACCACGCTGCTGCTGGTTCCCTAACATGCCAGTAATTTCCACCCATTTGTTCCTGCTTTTCTCTTCCTGGAATGACCTCCCTTCCCTCTTCACTGAGTCTCTCCTCCCCCAATCTGAAGACTGCTCAGTTTTCAAAATACTATTTACATATAACTTCTTCTCCACCTTTCATGATCACCTCTCCCACCCTATTTAATGAGAGTACAGACACTGGTAAACACATTTATTCATGTCCTTCAGCTAGGAGGATAGGTAAAATCTTTAGACAGGAGTTACTGGTGCAATATTGACATCCTCTACAATTCTCTGTCTTCTAATGACCCTCTAGAGCCCCCACCCAAGTAACATCATTGCTTCTTCCCTTGGAGCCCCATGAAAATACCTAAAGCAGTCACCCTTTGCATGGCATTCTATTATGGCTATTATTAATCTATGTGACCCCTTCTTCTAGACTTTAAATTAACGAAGTAATTTACCTTTGTTTATCAAGATTGTAACCCATTGTCTTGTACCTACTGTATGCTCAGGACATGCTGAATTGAATTCAGTTGGATCTTCAAGTTATTTTAGGTGGATTTGTGTCCGTACTTGATTACTTCTTCTTGGCACTGTGATGTGATGCTGGCATCATCACAATCATAACCAAGGACAGAAGTTCTTCAAATGTTTTCAGTCTCAAGCTGCTTGATATGCTGACAAGTGCTATCAACCAAGAAAACCCTTTTCTAAGTGCGCATGTTGCAAACTTTGCATACCCTGCTTGGATTCCCCCATGAAAGCCCCTGCCCTCCAGCTCTCTGTTTTAAGCGAATGCTGTTTCCTCTTTATTGTGGGGGACTAGCTCAGTTTTGAGTATTATATCTTTCGGGGTAATGTCTTCCTTGACATTTGACTTTCTGTCCTTAGACTTAGGTACATTTCTTGACTGAGTGGATATTTAATGACATTAAGGAATTTTATGTTCTTTCAGGTTGAAAATAAGATTGTGGTTATATTTTTGAAAGATCTCTTATCTTCTGGAGGTATATACTGCATTACTTAAGGAGAAAATGATACGACATCTGAGATTTGCTTCAATACAATTGTGACAGTGGTGGGCAGGGAGGGACTAAGTATCAATGAAACAAAGTTGATTTAACAATTGGAGCTGGGCATTGAGTGTGTTGACGTCGTTATACTGTTCTCTCTACTTTTGGATATGGTTGAAATTTTCCATAATGAAGTTTTTAAAGTAAAATTTGGAAATATTACACCCTCTAAGAAATTGTTCTAGGTTTTTTCCTAACAAAACATAAGAAAGTAATTTGAATACAAATGCTCTTTCTCTATACTTGGAATTTAGCTTATGAAATTATTCATTTAAATGTTAAAACAGTTATACCTAAATCAGTAAGAGACTGTCCTGTGAACAATGCTTTTCCATAAACTGTTCACATCACATTTTAACTTCTCCACGAAAATAACAGGTAGGTGGCATTACTCAGTGCTATGTCACAATTTTATGACTATCTTACTGGCAATTAATCTTCATCATTTTGGGAAACTGACAGAGTAATTTGCAGACGAGTCTGAACAGGGGTGCAAATATATTTAGTTTAACTGAGAAAATCAAGAGGTGAATGAAGTAGAGCTACTGATTTTCTTCTGTGTCTCATAAACTAAGTCAGAAGGCATTCTCCCCCCCCAAAATAAAAGTGTACCAAAACTGCTGTGAGCTGTGTCAGTATTGTTAGATGAAAATTAGTTTTCAAATTAAGAGAGATTCTTTCATACAAGATATAACTCTAGATTAATGTCGGAAAATCAGGACCAGACTCAGGCACACCTAGGTGTGTCTTCTAGGTTCTTACTCTGGGTTTGCATATCTAACTGCTGGTTTCAACACCAATTTTATGGATTTTTGCAACTTTATTATCTTGTGTCTTGATGTTTAAGTTTATTATGTTTTGGACTTATTAAATGTCAGTGTATCCAAAGGACAACATGTAAATTTTTTGTATCATTACAATATGTCTCCCCAGACTTTATTTAAATGGTTTTTTTAAAGAAGATTTAAGTTCAAAGTGAGATCTTCACGATGTCTAAGGACTATGTAGCCAGTCCAGTATCACTGCAAGTTCATGTTGAAGCACATGTTAGTATATATCCAACTTAGACACATGTTTGTATTGGATATGTCACTGTGGAATTTAAAACTCTAGTCTGGTGCCTCTTATCTCTGAGTATAATAAAACTGTTCCAACAATTAAAAATAGAAAGCTATTTCTGCATCAGAAGGAAAAAGGTAGCATTCACCTTCCCAATGAATACATTTAAGCTGGAAAATTGGAGTTTTTATCTCTTGTTATTTGGTTATCTATCGTGGGATTATGTTAGAGCCTGCAGACAAAGCAGTCCTTAAAACTGTATTCTTCAGCCTCTGAGTAAAATCTCTTCCTGGTCTGTTGATATGTAGAGTAAAGCAGTCCCATTAAGTAGCCTCTTCTGACCTGGTAGGAAATGATTATGGATGGTCCCTGGGAGACACTCAAGCATAGCCACAGCCCTGGGAGTTAGAACGAGAAAACCAAGGCTCCAGCCTCCAGGATGAGATTTATTTTCCAAGGCTTTCAGTTTCTTCATATATAAAATGGGGATGTTAACCAAATTTATAGGGTGACTTTGAAATCTGTGAGGATACCCTGTGGAATATAAAATGCTATATAAAAAATGAACTGTTATTTTTAGGGCCAATTCTGTCTATTTTTGCAGTTGGAAAATATACGAATAACATAATTATAGGCCTAGCTGATAAATGATTTCAAAGTAAAATTGTATAGACATTAGTATTTGCCATAAGCCTATCTTCCTGCATTTTGGAAGATGAAAATTAGTTTTCAAATTAAGAGAGACTCTTTCATACAAGATATCACTCTAGTAATTGTCTCTCAGAATTAACATTATTTTTTACATTAACAAGAAACTCGGTGTGCATTTACTATGTTCAATGATTCACACAGGATAAGACATGATCTGTGTCCTCTAGAGGCTTGTACTATCCTGGTGGAGCCAGGCCAGCCCCTGAAGCAAAAGGGACTAAGGTAATCGTCCTAAAGATCTTCCCATAGGTTAGACACCTTTGAGCAGTTAACTTCGCATGTTTAAGTGGCTGTCTGGCTCCTGCCAGTCTTTCAGCTCTAAATCCAACAAGGTTGTTACTCTTCTACCCAACCCTCTGTTTCCTGCTCCTGGAATACCCTCCACCCCGTCTGCATATCCCATTTGACTTAAATCCTTCTCGGCTCCAATGACCCCTCCTCCACAGAGCCTTCTCCAGCCCCCAACCAGAGAGAAAGCAGTTCAGACACAAGGGTTGAGCTCAGTGGAAGGTCTGATTCCTGGAGAAAGTGAAATTTTGAACAGAGTCTGGAAGGATTGGTGAATTGGGCCAGGCAAGTCAGAAAAGTAAATATTAGCTGTAATTGCAGGACCAACCATACTGGAACTAGAAATGATTTCCTTCAAAGCTGTGTTTTCCTCAATGTCAACTTTTTAAAATAAAAAATGCAGTAGATTATATTTTAAAGAACACGTTGATGGTATGTTCTTGCTCTCAAGTAATTTATAAAATGTGACATCCCATGTTGAAGACTAAACTGAAAATGATAAACCAGTATCTCCAGAATTGGTGGTAGCAGGAAAGTTGATAATGGACATAAAAAAAGAAACAATGGAAGAGAAAATCATATACTGTTTGAATAGTTTGCCCATGAATACAAAGTGATTTGAAATTATCCAAAATAGCTAGTGTATAAATAGCCAAAACAGCTGGAAAATAAAATGAGTAGGAAATTCTTTGTGAAGTTTATTTTGCAGATGAAATGTCTGAATATCCGATCCATGGAACCTGATCTATACCTCAAAGGAATTTTAGGATTTGTTATTTTCTCAATTTGTTTTTTCCAATTGGACTGTTCTTTCTTTTTTTTTTTTTCCCCCTACTCTGTGGATAAAGACATTGCTGCAACAGTTACACCTGAGAGATAGCGCTCAAGGGGATTTAATAATCAGATTAATGTGAATCACTTTAATGCGGGGATTATGGTTGTCATTAGGAATTTCCACAGCATATTTTCTTTTTATCTGTTAGGGGGAAAAACACATGATGATTTAGAATAATTTCTAATTTTTTTTTTTAAATACAAAATCTACCAATATTGGCAGGGTGTGCACAAGAATACTTTTCATTCTTAACTCACTCTGATGTCTATACTCAGGCCGTGGGTCTCTTTAGCAAATATCTTTTGGGCAGTTAATTACCAGGTGGAATCATTCAGCCTGTTCCAAGTTTGGCGTGTGTTGAGTGAAGAATGTCAAAAAAATGTTCTAATAGTCATATTTGTAAACTATGTTCTTGGAAAAATAAAGGTAACTCACTGAATGTACCATTCTTTTGCTAAATGCTGAGGAGACAGTGCTTTCATTGTTCTTCCTTGATTTTTAATATCGAGTGTATCTTTTTGTTTTTTAGTTTATGTCAAAAAAGAAAGAAAATATAAGGATCACATATAAGGGAGACGAACACCCCACATGAATATGAAAACTACACTCCTTTGGCTGTCTTTAATTCTCTTAGTTGTGGAAATATTTGGAAACTAGTAATTAAATATGTGAAAGATATGTTTTCTCTGTCCATATTTCAATTTACTTTTATGTTACATCATGACTTAAAAGTAATTGTCAGGTATACTATTATTTTTGAGAACTTCTAAATAAATCTTAAGAAAACTACTTACTGGGCAGAGGTGAAGAATAAGGGATACTAGCACTTAGCACTATCAGTAACATAGCATACACCACTGTGGGCTGCGCAGTTTCATGATATTCTGCTGTCATCCTCTTGTACACCCACACGAAGGACTTTAATACTTTTCAAAGTAACCTTGATAGCTTCCTGGATTTGTGATCATTTCTAAAGAAAAAAGAAAAGAACATGACATTTTTTTTTTCTCAGTATACAAGGTAATAGACTGGGGTTATTATAAACAGGAAGGAGACCCCCAAGTTGATGGTACAGAGGAAACTGCGGGCAAGAGGAAAGGGATGTAGCCTTGGTGTTTAGGGTGTGAAGACTGTTTTTGTTAGAGTTGGGCCTCAGCAGGAAATAATTTGATAACTGGTTCCTATAGTACTGGAAACCACGGTGCCATAAATTTCCTACTATTTACATGTCCCTAAGAGGCAGGATTTTTGTTAAATCCTCTCACTAAAGACATTTTTTTTTCCTTAATATAAATCCATGTAGAACTATTTTGCATTTTGGAGGTAATATATGCTAATCCAGTTTATCCAAGTGCTGAACCAGACTTTAAAATTAATATTTATACTTTATCTGATTCTAAACCATAAAATCGGAGGCAAATAATAAAAAAGCTGCCTTTATGAGTCACATAAATAATTTCCCAAGACATTGCAGCAACTTTGGTTGCCTATTGGGAAATTGCACTGAGTAGAGCTTGAGATAATCAGATTCTGGCCCTGACTATTCCAGGTATGTGAGCCCCGCTGATGGGTAGGGATTTTTGGTTTTGATCTCTGCTATATCACCAATGTTAGAATGCAACACATGACCTCAAGCAAGAGGTGTGACATCTCAGAGCCTTTCTGGAGTGTTAGATGAACGTCTGGGATTAGGTCCATGGTTTTCAATCATGTACAGTAATTACAAGTTTAAAAGTAAAGCATACACATTTAATTATTAAAGCATTCATAAACACAACTGCAACTCAATGCATCATGTGATGTACCTTGCGTACTGGAGACTAGTAATTCTTGTTAACTCACTCTGCCAGACTTTTTGTGCAGTGCTTGGGTCAAACCTCTACCTGCGAGAAAGTGAGCACCATGCAACTGGTCTGACTGGTCCCTGCTGCATCCCTAGTAACTAGTACCAGATGTGTGTTTGGTAAAGGAATACAAATGAATGTTTCTCTCTATGTTTGAATCTTTAAAAAAAGTATGCTTGAGAGATTTTGGAGTACTATGCTGTTTTGGTTGGTTGGTTGGTTGGTTGGTTGGTTGGTTGGTTTTGCTTTGTTTTCCCCTCTTTTAATTTGAGTTTGTGTGGTCCACGCCTATAAAATTGTGTCAGGGAGTACAGTCTCATACCTTGCTGTGTTGTGTCCCATTAAGTCTTAGGCTGGACTTCGGTATTTCTATGCAGTTCATGTTCTTGTTGTGAAATAGGCATGGGTATGCTAAGTATCTTTCTTGTGTGTACAGCCCTTCAAATAAAACTTCATCTGCTAGACAGGCTCGGGCAGGTCCCCTTCCGGGAGGATGGGGGAAAGAGGGACTTGAGAAATCTCATAAGTGAGGGAATGTTTGGACGCCTGCCTTTGAGCATCCTGAAGGTCCATTACCATCCATGTTTTTTAAGCAATTGCTCCAAAGCAAATTATCTCACTAGTTACCAGTTTAGGTTGTTATTTTTTTCCCAGAAGATTCTGGTTTCCTCTCCTGCATGATTAAAATGCTGAGAAGAAAGGACCACCCTTCAATCCACCCTTCCGTAAAACCTTATCTTCTAACTTCCCAATTAGTAGTCAGAAACACCCCGTCAGTTTTGTGTCTGACACAAACTCAGCCTTAAGAAACTGACTCCCTGCTGATTTTTTTTTTTAAAGACTTTATCTTTTTAGAGCAATTTTAGGTTAGTAACAAAATTAAGAGGAAGATACAGAGATTTCCCTTCTACCCTCTGCCTGGACACACACCTAGGCTCCCACTTTACTATCATCCCCCACCAGAGTGGGACATTTGTTACTGGTGATGAATTATTGATTGTTTGATAGCACATGGTCTCGTACATACTGGGTGCCTGACATAAATGTTCAATTCATTTTCTATATACGCACACACATGCATGTGTGTCGATTTATTGTTCATATGCATAGACATTTTCTTAAGACAGGGTTAAAAGATTAAATATGTTATTACTTCCCTAGAGTGGGACTCAACTCCGTCACATGAGATCAGGAGTGAAAGAATGGGAAGTGGACTTTATTTTTTTACTTGATACTTTTAGGCTGTGCTAGTTTTTTGCCATCAGGGTATTAGTACTTTATAATTTAAATGAGCCAATGAAAGTAAAATAATAGAGAGGGCCATCTTGTTTTTTCTAAGCTTAAAACTACAATATGATTAACAAATTTCAAAGACAGTTCCCTCTCCAACAAAGGTTTCTGATTTTCCTAAAGTGATGTATTAGAACACACGGCTTTTAAAATAAAGATGCTAGAGGATGTCATTGAATCAAGTCGCATAACTGCAAATTCTAATGCAGTTTTTTTTTTTTTAATTTTTAACGTTGTAATTTGGTGTAGTATTAGAAAAGATGATAGAATTGTGTTTAATTATTTTTTTTCTGTATGTGTGCACTGCGCGTCTTTCCCAAAATTAAGAATTATATCATTATAATGTGTACAGTTGTCATTACTGAAAATTAGAATTATGGATACTTTTTCCCATAAATTTTCCCCTAAATTTTCAGCATTGTACGTGATGAACAGATTTTATAATTAGTGATCTTTAAGAAATTATTTTCTTTACAATAAATATTTGTTTTCCTACATCTTTATCAAATAATCAAGTGGTATGTCTTATAATACATAAAATTTATGACCATATAGTAATGAGATAAATAAACATAATGGATCACATAAAACCATATCTTGGTAGATATGGGCCTTCCAAATCATCACCTAGAATTTTATATTTACTCTGTTAAGAGTTGATTAATAAATATTTTAAATTGCTCTTTGAAAAGTATGTGAATTGCCTTTGAACACTAAAGAAGGGGTTCGTAAATATTAATCAAATAGAGTTTTGATTAATAAAAGCGTTATTTAGTTTACAGTTATCCTGTGTTTAAGGAAGAAATTAATTTGATCGGTAAATTCTGGGATGTATGTTTTTTAATCAGTTAAGTTACTATACAACATTTTGTACTTGTATGTGCTTTTGCTTGATAAATATATTTTTTAAATACATCGAACAAATAATGGGCTCTTTTATTTAAAAACTGTAAAAACTTTTTCTGTTCAGGAATTATAACTTTGCCTTCAGGTATTTGTTTTGAATTAGTAGAGGTTAGCACTTCTTATCTTTAAGCAGCTCGTGTTGTATTTTGCGTACACAGATTTATTTTCCTTTGTTGACTTTATTCCCTTGATTGTGATATTTAATAATTCTCCGTTTTATTTTACGTACTTCTGAATCTCTCCTCACTCAGGGCTGTAATGTAGAAGAGTATTTCCATGGCAGGACTAATACGCGTAGTGTGGGGTGTGGTTGAGCAGTTCGTAACGCCTGTGTGCTAAGCATGTTGTGTGCTCTATGAATACAACAGAATAAAGAACGTTCTCGTCTGATGCGGCAGTGAGGGCATTTTCAATATACTCAAATATCTTCTTGTACACAGGACAGTCAAATGCAAGGACTATATTAACCAGAGTAATGTATTATAAGCATCTTGAAATGAAGAGTTGAGGTTTTGTTTGTTGGTGTGTTGTTTTGTTCCTGGAGAATGCCATCCATTCAGCAAGGTGATATCCATCTTCACAGCTGAGCGAATCCTGAAGGGGTTGAAAAGTTATGGTCTCTCTCTCTCCGTGGCAAGCTTGATTTCTCAGCACTCCCAGAAAATACAAAATCTCTGTATTGTTCAGGTTTCTGGGCTTTTTTTCAGCTCCCTTCATTGTTCTCCTTGCTTTAGTTCATTCTCTAAAATACGTATGGCTTCCAAAGTTTGCCTTTGCTCCATGGTTCTATGCATAAATGTTCACTTTTGTTTCTGAACCAGGTTGTGTACACTTTGTCCTTTATTATTACTTATCCCTTATTACTGTGGTGTGTATTTTCTAAGACTAAGGTACTTCTCTTACAGAATCATAGTGGAATAATAAAATTTAGTGAATTTAATATAGATATCATACCTATCATTATAGTTTATATTACTCCAATTTCATCAATTATTCCAATAATGTTATATATGTTATATATGCATACATATGAGTATGCATATATGTATGTATGTACTCCCCCCCTCCACTACCACCTCCGCACCCCCACCCCCACCCACACTGCAGTACAATATCCACTCCAGGACTGCATATTACATCTAGTAACGTCCTTTTGGTTCTCCTCTAATTTACAGCTGTCTTTTGGTCTCCTTTTTTTTTTTTTTTCATTAATACATTGACATTTTTGAAGAATACAGGCCAGTTGTTCTGGAGAATGTCCCTAGACATGCATTTGTTTCCTCATGATTAAATTCAGGCCATGTGTATTTGTTTGGAACACCACATAAAACAATATCCTGTCCTAAGTGTAAAACATCTAGAAACATGGAATGGAAGTTGTCCCTTGGTTGAGGTATCTTGTTTCTCTACTGTGTAGTTATTATTTTTCCTTTTGTAATTTATATGAAGATGCTTTGAGGCTATGTAAATATCATGTTGCTCATCAAGCACCCTTACACACGCATGCGCGCACACACACACATCATGTCAGGGTACATCTAGCATACTTGACTCGTGCATCATCAGTTTTTGGTACAATGACTGCAGAATGGTGATTTTCTAACTGTTTCCTTTTCCTACGTAAAAGCTTTCTTTTCTACCCCGTTAATTCCTTTTCACTTGTGTACTGATAAATTTGCTTTTGCTTTTTCCTTTTTCAAAGCAAGTCCATATTTTCGGACACAAGATGTCCCTGCTCCAACCTTGGAATCATCCATTTATGCAAGAAACCTTGGTGTCTTTTAGTAGGAAATAATATTTAGAGCCTGTGACATTTCTTTTTATGCACAAATACTATTATTACTTATGATTCTTTTGAAATTGGTTTGAGCTTCAGAAGAGGCTAAAGATTTTTTATTTAAACATATGCAACTTTATAAAAGATATATATACTTATAGAAAATATGGGCAACTAAAATAAGAGGAATGAAATGTCCCTTGATCCCAACTGCTCATGTTGACCACTGTTGAGTGGTAGTATATTTTATGTAGCTAAGATCCTATCGTATATAGAATTGATTTTTTCCTGTTTCTACTTAGCATATCACTTTCCCCAAGTCATAAAAATTAAACAGTTGTATTTTTCAGTCATATATTGCATTTTAAAGCCCCTTTTTTCCTTAATGTCTTTTTATTTATGACTGCAATATCCGGGAATAGAGAAAGTTTGTCTACTGGTGCTCAGTTTCCTCTTTTTCTTCCTCTTCAAATCCCAGATCGTTGCCTATTTTCCGCCCTCCCTTTGGATATCAGGAAAATTATCAACGTGGAAGTACATCAATTAGTATCAAAGACTGTGGGAAGCTTTTGTTTTGTATACTAATTATACTTTTGATTTTAGCTATGACAAGCTACTCAGTGATAAATCTGTGTTCTCTAAACTTGACTTCAGTGTTTGGCAAACATAAGCAAGTCACTCAAGGAAATGTCTGCCTGCTTGCTGCTCCACGGTGTTTAGAACTGTGCACATAATTTTTAACTCTAGAGAGCAAGGACTGTCTGGTTTTGTTCACCATTGTTTCCTCTTTAGTTCAGGGTTTTCCAACCTTGTCACTATTGAAATTTTGGACCCAATAACCTTTGTTGTGGGGAGGGGACTGTCCATTGTAGACTGTTCAGCAGCATCCCTGACCTCTACCTATTAGATTCCAGTAACAACCCCCTTCTCCATGGCATAACAATCAAAAACAGCTCCAGACACTGCCAATGTCACCTGGGAAACAAAATAGCCCTGAAGTGAGACCACTGCTCTAGCACAAAGCCTAACACACAACAAGCACCCCCCAGAATACTTGGTAGATTAATAAGTATACTTAAAGGACCGCAGGACATTTCCTTGTTTTATGCCACCATTTCCTCTAAATTCTCAGAATTTACAATGTGAAATACACGTGTGTAATCATTATCAAAATCCTGTTGTCTGTAGACAGAAGTTCTAAGGGTCTTACCTAGAAGAGAGAGGTTTTAGGGCATTTTGCTATTAAAATGCCCTGAAACATTGTATTTGAGGGATGGGTTTTCTCCAAAGTATGCTACAATGTGTGGAGTGTATGTGTGTGTGTGTGTCTTTCAAAGTGTTGGGAGATGGAGATGGACCTGAGCAAGATTAAACCATCTGGAAAGGTGAATGAGCCTGGTGCATCAGTGGGAGGGAAGGATCTGGAAAGCTTCCATCTGGGGCAAATGAAAGGGTATGGAGAGGAAATGTGCAAGCCCGAGGGGACTTCGATTTCTATTAAGAGGTTGTACACTAATACTTAAAATGTAATATTTGGAATATTTGTATTTTTATTAAAAGGGAAGCAGAATATCAGCATTTAGGAATAAGAGGTATGCTAATGAATTTAAGGTGATAGAGGTTTGGAAATGTTATCATGAAAATTTTATCATGATGCCTTTATATCTTAGGGAAGATTTAGAGGAACTAGTTAATTCTTGGTACTGTTTTTTTCACAACACAATTCCTTCGAGCTTTGATCATTTTTTTCCTTATAAGGTAGTTGCTTAGCACAATTTATGTTTCCACTATTAATGCCTCTCACTGAAAAATATAGCTGTAGATTTTTGAGGCAAGAACTGTCATTACGTTTCATGCTTGTTAAGAAAGATTTTTGTTCTTTTATATCTGTAGAGATAAGAATGAAGGGAATATGAATATAACAGTAATCTTTGTATTAAAGAAAGGAATATTGATTTTATTTAGAAACATTTTTCTTCTATAGGCTATCTCATTTTAAAATTTTAATGTTTTTCTTCCACTTATTGTAAATACTAAAACTTACATAGAATTTACCAGGAGATATAATGAAGCTTTTTGTAGAGGCTGAGTGATTTTGATTATAGAGAGGTTGTTACAAAATCATGGTAAGGCTATTAAACAAGCTAATGTTGATCTGGGAAACAAATTGTATAGTATTATTCTAGGCATACATTTAGCTTATTGCTATATAGTGTTAATAATTTAATCTTTTAGAGAGCAATTTAATTATATTTGCTTCTTTTGAGAGGATGATGCTACAGTGTTATCAACCCAAATGATTCCTGGATATGATAACATTCTGTAAAGGATTTTATGATGTTTCTTCGTGCAGTTTTAGCTTTAATGGAAAGGAGAATGGTTTATTTGGGCATTTTTTCATTTGTTATTTTATGGTCAATTATTTCACTCATTTGGAATATAAAATAAAACATAATTCTTGAAACTTAACAACTAAACACAAAGTACTTGTTGAGAATGTTGCAGCAAAGTGGCTGAATTATGTTACGAGTTTTATGTGCTAGCATTGCTCTATCTTTATGAAACACTTTATCCTTATGGGATGGTATTGCTGCCCCATAATTTTTTATTATCTTAGAATCAAAAGTTTTTTTCCCCACCCCCCCCATTATCTTGAGCGAAACTGACTCCACGCAGAGAGTTTCAATTTTGACGTTTGGTCTTTTCCTTTCCCTTTCTACTATAGCCACGTGGTTTTGACATTTGGGCAAAATGCTCCTCAGAGCGACTTGATTTGAAAAAATATTAATGAAATCCTATTTGGGATGTATTTTTACCTTTTCATCAAATTTAAGTGTGTCGGGCCATAAGGAATGCTTTGGAACTGGGTTGCCCAGTGTAATAGCCTCTAGACACACTGGCTATTTCACTTTTAATTTTAATTAATGAAAATTAAACGTTTATTTCCTCAGTCACACCAGTAACATTTCAAGGGCTCAGTAGCCACATGTGTCTGGCAGCTACCATGTTAGTGCAGATATAGAACATTTCCACCATCACAGACGGTTCTGTTGGATGCACTGCTCTAGCATGGGGGTTGGCAAACTACAACCTGGGGGCCAGTTTCATCCAACACGTGTTTTTATAAGTGAAGTTTTATTAGAATACAGCCATGACCGCTTGTTTCCCTGTTATCAGTGGCTGCTTTCAGACTGTAAGAGCAGAATTGAGTAGGTGGAACAGGCCACGTGGCTCATAGAGCCTAAAATATTTTCTCTCTCTTTATAGAATGAGATGGTGACCTCACTTTAGAGTATGCATATTTATGAAGTTGAGGTTGTTTGAATGGCATACCTATTATATGTATAACACATATTTCTCCTGCAACAGGTTATATAAGGCAGATTACCATAGATCAAAGATGAGCCAGACCAGAAAAACAAAGTAACAGGCCAAAAGTCTGGGTTACTAGCTGAGAACAGTCATCCCCTTGTAGGGACAACTAGAAGGTAAATCCTTCTCTGGTAGATCAGATTCTTTCCAAAAAGAGAAGAGTTCAAGAATACCAAGCAAGACAACATGCAAATGGTGCTGGTGGGCTGGGCAACTGGCAGAGTTAGTACACAGTTAGTACATGAGACACATCTGGGCTGCTGCTGACCCACTATCACCCTTGGGCCCAGAGTCTGTCTGACTGGAGGTGTGCGTGATGGAATCTGCAAAGGACACAAGGATAGTTAGCAAATTAAGAGGGAAAAAGAGTACCCAGTTTCTAATTTTTGATTGATTGGCTCATTCTTGTATTTTTATGGTCTTTTATCTTGTGGAATACCAAGGAATTGAGTCGCTTAGATAACATGTGAAATACTTGAATCCATTTTGTTTCAGCATTTTGCATGCAATTTTTAAAAATGTTTTAAACCATGGAGCTTTTCCATGTTGGTTGCACATGAGCTGATTTAGTCTTTATTATGCTTGGCTTATAGGGGTTTTTTTGTTGTTGTTCTTTTTTAATGGAAGCCAGATCATGATGTATATAGATTGTACCCCAGATGAATTTGTCTTTCAGGATTCTGTTAAACTCTGATTAAAAAAAAAAAAAAAAAATATATATATATATATATATTTTTTTTTTTTTTTTTTTAAATTAGTTATCTTCAGGTTGTAAATTGTAATGCAATCTAATAGAAGTAAGCTTTTGACATTGGCCCAATAGAACTGTTTTGTCTTTGCTACTCTTCCTTTGTGACGTTCCCAGATTTAAGCTAGCACAGTTTCTTATTCAAAGTGCCCTTGCTCCTTTTGCCAGGGCTTTGGTGAGTGCCTTATAAAGGCTGACCCTCACTGGAGCAGATAATAATGTAGCAGGGAGAGCTAAATTTAGAGGGAGGCAAGCCTGTGCTCCAAATAGTAACAGCTTAAAGGATAGAGACTTTTGGTCGACAGAATATCTTCATTTAGTCTTTCAATACCAGTAGGTGAGTCTCTGTTTGTTTTCATTTTTGGTGTTGTGTACATCAAAATCTTTGCATACTGTTTATGTTTACATGTCATTGTGTTATTTTCCACAAAGAATATATTGGGGGTGTGAAAAATAAGCACACATAACTAACTAGGCAATGAAGAACCAAACTTTTGTGTTTAGAACTGAAGAAAGCATAAATGCAGCTAATGATTTTTAAAACAGAGTTATTAATAATTCTCTCATAGGTGAACTGTGTTTAGTGGTAATTCTCCATTAGCAGAAAAAATGGAAACCGAGTACAAAGGTAGAGTTGATTGGGGGAATCCTATGTGTTTATATTCTGGATTCTAAAATAAAACTTTTAGAGAGGGGCTCACACTTTTAAAATATTTTTTATTTGAAAATAAAGTCATCTTTGGCAAAGAGTAACTCCTTCATTGCATGTGCTCCTACTAGAGAAGTTTCAGGCTGCTTGGGTTCTGTTTCTTCTATTTTTATGTATTGTATCTCAGTATGAGACCCAAACTCTTTGATAGGTGTTTTTCCTTACTAACACAGCAAAATATTTTATGTAATATTCATTGTGTTTGGGAAGGTGTAGCAACAATATACACATACACACACTCGTGTATATATAGTCATTACTTGTTCCCCGGTGAAATGTTAGCTGAGTAAATCTGTTGAAAATGCCAACAGGGAAATTTCTGAATGAGAGTTTTGCAGTGAATATAAATAATGCATTAGAGGCTCTGTTTCCAACATCTATCAAACAAAATGAGATTTCATTGATCAAATTTATTGCACTTATAACTATTTCAATAGGTAGCTGCCACCCCATACGAGTATACTTACAACAATCAGTCCTTTACCCCTGTTTTAGGGCTGTACGGCATTGTTTCACCTATCTCACTGTATTGTAAATGTTGGGATTGTATCTCCATAGTCTGTGTTTTTTGAGGGCGTTGAATCTAGTTTAGTCACCTTTATATCTCAAAGCATTGATGTATTAAGTTCACTTTATAAGACTGGTAAAAATTCTCTCTACTTAAATCATACAAGAAATTACTTTTGGGCTTTGTCACTATTTTTAATTAGTTTCATTTTACAATTATGATTAAAGTTTTCAATGATAAACAAATTGCTTTCTATATGAAGATAGAAGTTTCTCTCGTGAGATGGGAAGAAAGTTTTGGTAATATATTGAATAATTTTCTGTGTTCTTAAGGATTTGTTTTTTAAACTTTGAGACATAATAAGTAATTTACTTGAATACTGCAAATTTTCTTGTTTGTTTAAGGTGTATGTACTGGAGAAAATCTAGATATTTTCAAGTCATTTTTTAAAAATTTGAAAGGTTAAATAATTTGTTTGACATTATCTTAATTGTTTGGTCATAATTTAGGCATTCTTGACATATTTTTAGATTGTAATATTTATGCCAGCAAACTTATTCTCAGTTTGTAAAATGTCTTACAGAGCAGGTTTTTCACTTTTATCAAAGATAATTTATTATATTTTTAATTGTACATAAAATCCAATAGGAGAATATAAAATACCCAAATTGCTACTCTCAGAGGTAAACAGGCATCTTTCTGAAATTTTGCTTGCATGGAAAAGCAGATGTTATATATACCCCTTTTTAACCAAAATATTGTTTTATACTCTTACTCAACTTGCTTTTTTCCATTAAGGACATGCCTCGATCATCTTTCCATATCAGTGGCACAGCTTACTTGACAGTTATTTATTAAATGCTTACTCTTTACTCGGTATTGTTTTAGGTGCTAAAGACAGAGTATTGAGTAAAACCTATAAAGTCCCCACGCACATGTCGTTTACACTCTCATGGGGAAATAGACCATAAGCAAATAGAATAATAAAATGGCAGGGACTGCTAAGCTCTCTGAAGAGAAATAAAGCTAGGTAAGGAGAGAGGGAGAGACAGAGAACAGAAACAAAGGGCCACATTATTTGGGATGGTCAGGGAAGGCCTCTTTAAAAAGGAGGCATTTGAGTGGGTGCAGAAAGTAAGCCAGGTGAGTGGATGGAGAAATCCTTCCCAGAAGAGAGTTGATCTTCTCTGGCACATTGGGAAGGAATAGCTGTGTAGCTGGAGCACAGTGAGTCATGGGAAGTTAGGTGGATGCAGAAAACATCATCAGACAGGAAGGCAGGGCAAATACGTAGAACACTGAGATCTAATTCAGTCTTTTGTGAAGCTTCATCATGTCGCATTTGGTGGCTTATTATAACTTATTTCACCAGACTCATGTTTATGGGTAGTTAACTTTCCTTTTTTTCTTTTATGCATCCAACTATGCTACAACTAAATCCTTATGTGTACACACACGCACACACACACATACACACACACACAGGTATATGTGCATACTTGTGTGGTTATAACTGTAGATTAAATTCCTAGTAAAGCAATTGCTGGACCATAGGTTATGCACATGTGAATATTTATAGGTATTTGCCAAATACTTATCAAAAGTATTGCATGGAGTTTATCCAAAGTTTATGTCTGTGGTTTTGTTTTCCCTATGTCTTTTGTCAATGCTAGATATCATTAAACTTTATAAAAACTTTGCTTTTTTATAAATTGTTAAAATTATATCTCATTTTTAAAAGTATATTCAGTATGGGTGAGGTTGAACATATGCTTATTAGCCATATGTTTTTATATGAACTGCTTATTTGAAATGCATAATTTTTATTTTCTTTGTTTTCAGAAATTTTATGAATAAGCATCAGAAGCCAGTGCTAACAGGCCAGCGGTTCAAAACTCGGAAAAGGGGTAGGTTGCGTTGCATGTTTGTGTGTGTGTGTGTGTGTGTGTGTGTGTGTTTGCTTAAAGTTGTAATCAAAATATACAATTTGGGGAGAATTAGAATTATCCTTGTTTCCACCTAATCTCACTCATTCTACTCAATTGACTCTGGATGTAGAATCAGAAATTCTGCGATCAACCCTCCAAACTACCAGTTACTTAGGTGTTTGATTTTGGACAAGTCTTTTAACTTGCCTCAGCTTTGTGTCTTTATCTACAAAATGAGGATAATCGTCTGTTCAGGTTGCCTTCCTCTCATGTGAGGCTATGAGTGCAGTTGATAAACCTCCCAGTTTTTGACATCAGCATTTGTATTCAGTGTTTGCTTTCTTTGTTGTTTTTAAGGAGTGTTGAGAACAAGGATGGTAAAACTAAGAGAAAAGTAAATTAGGGACAGGGTTTATACCTTTTCAGATTTTAGGAAATTAAATTTACTGCCCTAATAGCTTTAAAACTTAAGATATCCTTAGTGTCTTTATTATGGAAAGTGTAGTGATCTCATAGACCCAGTTTGAGGATCACCAGTAAAATTTCTATTTATGTGAATGACTTCTTTTTTATGTTATGTTCATCTTACCAACCTTTCTTTGTAAAAAACATTTTCAAAATGTTTATATTTAATCAATTTTGCATAATTATATAGAGATCCCCTTGGATTTAAGAGTAGTTGAGCCAAGACTTGATAGAGAAACGTTTTAAAATGGGAAACATGATATGAAATTATTATGTTGACTCACACTGAGCAAAATGACTGAAAAATATTTAAGGAAGTGTCATGTATAAAGATAAATGATGGTTGATTATCTTTCTGAAGGCCTCATTGCTAATTATGAAGCAAAATGCCATGTAATGGTCATCAAGTGCTAAATTGTTGAATTGATAACCCATATTATATGGCTTTGGCATTTTCAATTGAGGTGTTGAGGCAACACTTGCAGCTGATGTCTCCTTGCAGTGCTGTGTGTGGGCAAGTAGCAAGTCTAGACATATAGGAAGAAAAGAAGCCTCAGTATAGTTGATCATTTGGATTAGAAGAGTTTGCAGGAGTCACTAGATAGCAGCAAGGTTGAATTTGACTCTAAATGCTGCCTGCTGGAAAGCTTCATGTTCCTACTAAAAAATGAAAATTTAAAAATTTAAAAGTAGCAAAATGGTTATTGTGTGCAGTATTTCTATTTTGTACTCTCCTTTCTATTTTTTTTAACCCTCGTGTTCATCCATGTAAGTTGTCTTAAGTATAAGATAATCTGAGCCACTGCCCTCTACTCAGTCTTCTTATAAACTGTGTCTGCAATACATTTCCCCCGTTGAAATCTGAAAACTGGTACCAAGACAAGGTGTGACAACCAACGTGCATTCATTGTCTTAGTGTTTGAAGCAGTCTTGCGGGGGAAAAAAATGATTGTTAAAAAAAAAAAAAATCATCATAGTTGATTTCAAAAGGACTTAATCGGTAAGGAACAATCTAGTTCAGAAACCTAATTACAGTTTAGCTGTTGTTGGGCCTCGTAATCTGAGAATATTTAATAATAATGCCCAACTGTGAGGTGTGGAAAGGTTTGCCGTCACCTGCCCGCTAAAGGCATGTGTTAATCTCAGACCTGGGTCTCCACCTCAAGCATCTTTATTAGTGTGACGCTGATTCACCGTAACCGAGCTCCAGCGCCAAGAGCGGGCCCAAGGATGTGTTGCACAACAGCAGACATGATTCGACGAGTAAACTGGCCTTAGAGTCAGTCTTTAGTTTTGATCCGGAAAGGTCTTCTCTAATAATTCTGAGCTGTTTTGCCTCTGATTCATTGGGTGGGCAAGATTATGCCTGTGCTTTATTGCTCCTGGAGCACTCAGAGAGACAGCTACCCAAAAACCTGCTCTATATCATTTGTCAGTTGATCTGGATTTACATAACCCAGGTCTGGAGGAGCTTGAAGCCGCACTTGAACCATTTTGTGCCAGACTGCTGACTGGGAAAAAAATGAAAAAAAAAGGAGTCAACCTCATTTTCTACTCTTCGTAATCGTGGAAGGCCTCCTGATGATTTATTATGCTTGAGCTTTTCTTTTGCTGTTATGATGGGGCTGACTTCAGATAAATGTTTGGCAGTTTTGAAAAGCTGAGGAAAAAAATGTGAGGCTGAGGCTATTTTAAGGTCATCCGGATAGGCTGTCTTCTGAAGATCTGTCTTCAGTTTGAAACTATTTCCTAGCAAAGCTCATGCTTTTGCATGTGCAAGTTGGTACGAAATGTATTTCTTATTGCTTGACATCAAAATTCAGCATTATGGTAGGACACATCATACAGAACTCCATTCCGACTGTCTTTACCTTTATGAAATATCCACATCTTATTTATATATTCTCCAAAGAAATTATGTTTTCTAGTGTGGCTTGTGGGAATCTAAAAGGATGAAAATCTGTCCCCTGAGCCATTGTTATACTTAACTAAATGAAATATTCAATAACTGAACTGACCTCCCTGTAAATTTTGTAGGGAAATTAGATTAAAATTAGTGAAAATAAGAGAAAAGAAAAGACTAAACTGAGGCATTCAGAGTAACCACGTACCTAGATTTGTCCCTGAGACTTTAGGTCTGTGCTAACAGTTTTAAATCACTCTTAGATTTACAGTCAGTTGTATTAGCAACTAATCAAGTAAAGTTTTAGATGTTTAAATATATGTATATGTAAATATAATAGATATGTGTGTGTAGTTAGAAAACCCATGATAGTTCTTTTTCACTTACTATACCTCAGTGACCTTTAGAAAGGAATGTAGGTTATGTTATTTATCACTTAATTAACAGCTTGGGAAAGTGCTGTTTTAACCAGTTACCATAGTTCCCACAGAAAGCAATGCATTTAAATAACTTACAGGCATATTTGAGGGTCAGAAAAGTAGCCCCATTTCTCTGTGTCAGTGTAAGGGCTATTAAAAATAACTCTTCATTGCCACCCTTGTGATTCACCAACACAGTGGAAATACGAGACCCTAATAATATACTTCCCACTTCAAGGGAGGGTTGACCTGCCAAGTAGAAACTCGGAAGCAATGTCATGTTTTCATTAAGTTTAAGATTCCCAAACTATAAGTGATCATTTTGACCTAATGCATTATTGCTCACTGTTAAGCTCTATCTGGCCATGGTGTGCTGTCTTCCTCCTTTTGCTTTTCCTCTGCCTTGGCCAACCTTTTGGAAAGTATAGCTGAGGACGAAGGCCTTTTTACAAACAAAACTTTTTCAGTGTCTCTTAGATTCAAAAACAAAGTCTGCTGCATGAATTCGTAGCATAGTCTGGGTTTTATAATACCTTATTTACCAACTTATATTTTCTAGTGCCTTGAATTTATAATTTTCAAATCACCAAAGTCTATTCTATCACTGGAGTCAACATCCAAGCATGTTGAGGTGCCATTGTGGGGATGACCTCAATTGATTTTGGAAGCTGGTGACAAGACTTAATAAGTAGCTGTGGTCTTTACTTCTCCTGCTCTTCTATTAACAGGAAAAGGGAACTTTTTCTCCACTGGGGAAGGAGAACTACCCTTTCGCTAGACCCTGATGCTGTTTCCTTTCCTTGCCAGTGAGTTCTTCCTGCTCAGAGCCGTTCCCACCTGCTCCTCCAGCTCCGCTTCTTCCCCCTTTACACAACAAGACCCTAATTATATTTTTTCTGCTGTCGACATTTGCATGTTCTGGGCTGCATAATGTTTTGCTTATAGCATCACAAGGACTTTTCTCTCTTGTTCATGACCAATAGTGTTCAAGTTCATTTACATCTATCTTTATGGTATCTTATGCTGCGTGACTCTGACTGGTACTGGGAATGTCATTCTCCTCTGGTTCTGATGCTGTGGTATTAACCCCCTACAACACATCCCTTCTATGAAACCACTGTAAGTTAGTCAGTCTGTACAAAACAGAAAGGTGTTGTCTGGTTTTTAAATGTAGTGTTTAATTGTATCAAAGTTATGCATGCACATGGTTTAAATAGTCAAACAGTTCTATAAGACATGTTACAACAAGTCCGCTCTCCAGAGGAACTCTTTCTACTCTTTAACTGCTTCTTTTAACATTTACATTCATGTAGCCAAATAACATTCTTATATGGCTATTTCTTGATTTTCTGTTAGAGGTATTGTATGTGCACTTCTTACTATGAAAGATGAGTATTCGGCTCTTTCATGGCCCCCACTCACCTGCAAACCTCCCCTCTGTCTATCCTTTCATTACGTCGCAGCTTGAGCTAGACCATTGCCTAGGGTTCACATTATTGTGACTTTGTACATGCTATTCATAGCTGAACTGTTACTTGATTACGTTTCTATTTCTGAGCATCAGTTTATCTTTGGATTTAATAAGTTTAATATATATGTGTGTATATATACATATACATATATGTGTATATATATATGTATATACATATATGTGTATATATGTATATACATATATACATATGTGTGTATGTGTGTATATATATATATATATACACATATACATACATATATATATGTATATATAGATATATAGTTTTACTTTCTGTGCCTTAAAACTAGTCAGCCCTAACCTTCTTCTTTGTGATATAAATCTCTTAAAACAAACACTAGGAATTCTAACAGTATTATTTTGAAGGAATTCTTATATCATATTATATTGAAAAACTCTCTCCTAGTCGATTTACTCTCTAGGCCAGCTGTATAGCTGTCAACTTACATGCTGAACTCTCCTTTCACCACTATCCTGAAGAGTGGCCTGTCTCTTTGTATTTTTTCTCTTTCTTTCTGGGATCTCATGACTTAATACGATCATGAGATCGTGTTATTCTCTCGTTTTGGTGAACTGTCTGCTTCAATAGCTTTTTTTAAAAAAGAGTGTGTAAGAAACGTAATTTTTTAGGCCTTGAATGTCTCAAAATATGTTCCTTCTGCTCTTACGCTTGATTTAATAGGTTGATTAATTAAAATTCTAGATTGGAAATAGTTTTCCCTTAGAATTGTGAAGAAATTTGTTCTGGTTGATGATATTCCTGTTGAGCAAGTCAGTGTCCTTTTGTTTCTTGATGCTTAATATGTGATTCGTTCTTTAGCTCCTGAGACTTCAGATGGTGGCTTTATTCCTGACCTTCTGAGCTTCCGTGATAATGAGCGCACCTTGTTGTAGTTCCACTTGTACTCCTTGTGCTGGGTGCCCAGACAGCCCTTTATTTGGAACCCTGTGCTCTTTGATTCTGCAAGAATTAAAGTTTTTAAGTAATTTTCTTTCCTTTTTTTTAACTCTCTTTTTATTGTGCTTGGACATTATTATAATTGGACATTTGATGGACCTGCCCTTTTCTTTATCTTTTTGCTCCTATGTGCTAGGTCAACTTTTGTATTGAGTTTTTAACCGTTTCTATTATATTTTTCATTTTGAAGCACTCTTTGCTATTCATGAAATGTTCCTTTGTTTATAGCATTCTTGTCTTCTCTTTCTTCCCTCCTCCTTTTCTATAGTTGCAATACCCACTTGTCTAGAAAGATATTTATGATAGTAAGTGTTTTTGAAGTTTTGGGTCCATCCTTTGTCCCTCTCTCCACCCATCCAGACTCATTCTCCATAAGAGAGAAAAAAAAAAAAGGTGAAGTGCTTTGAATTTATTCTGAGATCCCTTCTCTTTAATCTAGTTGTTTTTTAATGCCTCATCTGACCTCCAGTTTGTCATCTTCACTTCTTTTCTACCGTACATGATCCTTAACTTGGTTCAAGATCTAGCTCCAAACTGACCTTCAACAAGAAGTCTCTCTAGAGTCTGCTAAGGATAGAAAGCTACATGATATCTATATTTCTAAATCCTCTCAAGTCCTCTCAGGGGATCTACAGAATCAAAGCTATTTTCAAAAGAATACTAAGATATTATTTGCCCCTTTCACACATTCTTTCATGAGTTTACAGTAAAGTTTTCCAGAGGCTAGAGGATGTGTGATATCACAGCAGATTGTATGCAGCAAATAAGGAATCCATCTGTCTGCTATGAAGCCAGGCATTAGAGAGAGTTGCAAAAATATAAAACAGTACCTCTCTTCTCACTAATTTATTTCATTTAATAAATATTTTCTTTTAATTTTCAGTTTTAATTTCTATAAAGTATCTATTTATAGATATAATCGCTTTAGAACCCTCAGTACTTTTTAAGGATGTGAAGGGTTGAGAACATCTGCTCTGAAGCTCATGATACATATTAAATATTTAAATACCCTAGAATAATTTATCTTGTAAAAAGAGATGTCCCTCCGAGAAATAACAAGTTGGTGAGGATGAGGAGGCAATGGAACCCTTGCACACCATTGGTGGGATTGTAAATTGGTGCAGCCACTAGGGAAAGCCGTATGGAGGTTCCTCAAAGAATTAAAAGTAGAACTACCATATGATCCAGCAATTCCACTTCTGGGTATTTATCCAAAGAGAACAAAAACACTAATTCAGAAAGGTGTATGCATCCCTATGTTTATTGCAGCATTATTTACTATAGCCAAGATATGGAAGCAACATAAGTGTCCATCGGTAGATAAATGGATAAAGATGTGTTACATATATACAATGGAATATTACTTGGCCATCAAAAAGGAAACCCTGCCATTTGTGACATCATGGATGGATTTTGAAGGCATTATGCTAAGTGATCAGTCAGACAGAGAAAGGCAAATATAATATGATTGCTCTTATATGTAGAATCTTTAAAAAAAAAAATCCCTCGTACATACAGAGAACAATTTGGTGGGTGCCAGAGGCAGGCGTTGGGGGATGGGCAAAATGGGTGAAGGTGATAAAAAGGCAGACTTCCAGTTATAAAACAAATAAGACATGAGGATGTAATGTGCAGCATGGCAACTATAGTCAATAATACTGAGCTGTGTATTTGAAAGTTACTGAGAGAGTAGATCTTAAAAGTTCTCACCATAAGCAAAAAATTGTAACTGTGTGGTAATGGATGTTAACTAGACATGATGTGGTGATTATTTTACAATATATACAAATATGGGCTCATTATGTTGTACACCTGAAGCTAATATGTGATATATATATATGTCAATTATATCTCAATAAAAAATATAAAAGATGTCCCTTCTTATTTCCTCCCTCCCGATCTTAATTTTATTTTTTGTATATTTTTCTTTATTTTTAGGTGATTCTCCCTGGATCATTTTTTTTTTTTCTCTGTCTTAGGTGAAACAAAATTGTAAGCTTTGAATGTTATACTCTATTTTTTCTCAGATGATTAGGGTTGGTGGATTACATTGGCTTATCCTATGAATGACACAAATCACCAATCATCAAATTTTTTTTTATTAGAGACAGGAATAAATTATTTGTTTAAATAAAGGTTTAAACGAGAAGTTTCAGAACATGGAACTCTAGTAGAAAAACTTAATTTTCCTTTTACTTTTAAATAATTACACTATCAAATATAGAACAGTGAACAAAGGAAATGGACGGTTGTATTTGGGAATATTCTGTATATAAAGGAATAATTTTATAATTTTTTTGTTTTAGATGAAAAAGAGAAATTTGAACCCACAGTCTTCAGGGATACACTTGTCCAGGGGCTTAATGAAGCTGGGGATGACCTTGAAGCTGTAGCCAAGTTTCTGGACTCTACAGGCTCAAGATTAGATTATCGTCGCTATGCAGACACACTCTTTGATATCCTGGTGGCTGGCAGTATGCTTGGTAAGCTGTGCATTATAGCATCTTCTTGTCGTATATGTACTTTTAATTCTATCAAAGTATTTCATTACAAGATAGAATCTTTATAAGTTTACATTTACGAGAGTCGATAAAAACTACAAATAGGAGTGTCTACAACTTTTACCTAGACTTACAATTTGGAATGGTATTAGTGTGGTTGTGAAATGATTATTCAGAGAGGCATAGAATTGAGGATTTTTGTTAATATTACAACACACTTGGCCACTTTGCTTTAGCTAGAAGCCAACTTTCCCATGTGTCCCTAATCCTTCAGTATTTCCGGAGTATTTAACATAGGAGGAGTGATTTCTGCAGTAGAGTATAACTTTGTGTATGTCATCTAGATCCTTCCAGGATATTTAATTAATCCCCAAATGCCATGGCAACTTTTCTTTTGAACGTCACCCTTTTTTGGTACAGTGAAATGTAACTGTGTCAACAAAGTTAAAAATAATTACCAGTGTTTTGTTAAAAGCCATTTCATCCATAAATAATAATTAAAAAAAAAAATCTAAGAAATGAAGTTTTAAAAACATCTTCGTAATTGTGAGTGTATATAGCCAAAAGAATTAAAGATAGAAGTTTAGAAATTTTTTAAGATAGGTAAAAAGTAAAATAAAAAACACCATCTTAGAGAGTAGAGGCATCAGGGAAGAAGGCTTCAAAATACTATTTAAGTGACCTGGTGTGATAGACTATATCTATCAAATCTCCCTGAGAGAGAAAATCAGCCCTCCAAAGAAATATTTTAATTAACACTTTTTCAAAAATCAGGCGTTCCTGTTTACCTACCCTTTTAGCAATGTTGGGTACTCTAAATTTCGTCATTTTATTTGGCTCTTTGTCAATCAGGTAAATGATAAATATTTTTATTTAAAAGTTTTAAGTTAATAGTAAAATCGAGCATTCTCTGATATGATTATTGACTTTTTGTATCTCAATTATGATACACTTTTATTGATGCACTGGTAAGTTCCTTGCAGAAATAGTCTTCAGCAAATTTTAGTTCTTTGTCATTGCCAAGGTCACCTGTGACCATTAGTCAATCATATGGACGCTTTTCAGTTCCTACTGCCTTCCTGGCAGCACGGCTGACCCTCCTGTCATTCTTGAAATGTTTTACTTTCTTCCCTTAAACGAGACCATTTAGACTTCCTCCATCATCTGGATGTCACTTCTTACGTGACTCCTGGGTTTCCATACTTACTCCCCTCCACATATGTATTAAATTATCTGTACGCTTTGCACTGATTATCTCAAGGCTTCATTTACCATCTGTATAATGATAATCATCAAATTTATATCTGCAGCCCAGATTTCACTCCTTCCCTCTACATCCATACATCCAGGAAGAGGGTAGAGCACAATGTTTGGTACAACTGAGCGCAGGCAGTGCAAAACCATGTGTCTCCCTAGGCCAGACCTATGACGTAATGAATGAAGCCAGGCAGGCACTTTTGTTTTTTAAACGAACACTTTGTTTATTTATCAACTACGTAAGCATTTTCTTCACATACACATGAAAATTTACCTTCTCTCATTGTTCTTGAAACTATGGTTACTTGGAATTTCAGTTGTAACCTTTGAAGAGTAGATACAAGAAATACTGTACTTTTCTTTTACTTCTACTTTGGAAAAAAAACTGCAGGCTCACCAAAAGTTTTAGAAATGACAATTAATAATTAATCCCAATATCAGGGGAAAAATTTTTTTGATTGTAGCAACGTTAATGTGTAACAAATGTTTTGCTTTGTAAAAGAATGTAATTTTTTAAACTTAAGAAAAAAGACTATAGTTTCAAAATCAGACTTTTCAGTTATGTAACTTCTATCAGCTAGGAGTCATTAGCCCAGAGTTTTTAGAAGATTATCATCTTAATAAAACTTTGTTCCAGGTGGTTGAATTCATTACAAAAAGCTAATTAAATGTTATGCATAAATTAATTGAATGAAAATAGACTCCTGAAGGAGCTGACTTTTCTAAAAACTAATTTACTTATAAAACTAAATACTGGAGTCTGGAAAAAGTTGGCTATGTGTAGACCTTTCCATCCAAAGATCTGAAACCACAAGTTAAATCAAGGCAGTTATATACTTAAACAAATAAACAAATGAAAAATAAAGTGGCTGTTACAGGTATGTACTCTATATAAATATTTGTTGAGTACATGAAAGACATTAATCTAACTTGGCGTGCTCCAACTTTCTACCTTAACTAAAATGAAGTAAAATCAGAAAACAAAAATACCTACTGTTGTGATTCTGTTCTTCTAATCCACCAATTAAAACTTACAGAAAGAGCCATTGAATGTGGAAAGCTGAGTCGTAGAAAAATGGCATTCTTTCCTTCTAGTCCATTTATTCCATGATTCCACATAGGAATCATGGGGGGAAAATATGAGAAAATAATCTACACTCTTCCTAGCTAATGCAGCTGCTGGGTGACCAAATACAAAGGGCAAAGAGTCACAATGTATACTGTGCAACCGTGCATAGATAACCGAGTTAGTGGAGAAGGGAAGAGTTTTAATACCTCCCCAAGTAGAAACCGACGAAGTCTACTGTGAGAGCTGGGTCTGGTTGATCCCACTGTTGTTGAACCAGAGTCCAACAAAATGTTATCCAGCCTGAAAAGTGAACCATGTCCTGATGTGGGAAACATCAGGAACTGCACTGAGAATAACTGAATGAAGTTTACCAAATAACTGTGATTGTTTAGCTTCCGTGGTTAAGGATATACTTTGGAATGAATGAACCAGACTGACACTGATGAGATCCAATGAAGGCAAGGATGTAGAACTCATACACTATGGTGGGAGCATAAAATGGATTAACCAATTTGTATTATATTAGAAACAGAAGCAAATACATAACAACATGTATACATCTACACAAGCACATCGTTGTATAAAATTTTATATTAACCATTAGCATTTACCTCTACTTTGTTTTTCCTTAATGTGCAGGAACTGATCTGTTCTGCAAACGCTGCTCTCATTTTGGTATTGTCCTAACTGAAATGACCTTTCTCTTTTCAGCCCCTGGAGGGACACGCATAGATGATGGTGACAAGACCAAGATGACCAACCACTGTGTGTTTTCAGCAAATGAAGATCATGAAACCATCCGAAACTATGCTCAGGTAGAGCCTGTCATGGAGTGATTAGTGTTAGAAGGGAAACATTTGATCAGGACTTAGAGATACGTTCGGTTCAGAAATTTGACAGGCCACTTTTTCAGTAGGGATGTTAGATAGCTCTGGAACATCTGAAAAGATACTCAATTGCATCCACCAATGGGCGTTAAAACTTCATGAAGGTAGAATTTTTTGTTCTTATTCTTGTTGTTCTACTTCTCACCTTTAAAGAACGTGGGGAATTGGATACTGACGTCATTTCCGGTGGAAGTATAAATGGGTCTAACCTTTAAGGAGAGCAATTAGGCACTCTCTTTCAAAACTAAAACTACACATTCCCTTTGACACAGCAATTCCACTTCTAGGACTTCATCCTGCAGATAGGGATGCAGTATTAGTTATCATAGTGTTGCTTGTAATAATGTCAAGGGATAAAAACAATATAAAAGTCAGTCCAGTATTAAGTAAAATTTGGCCGTTCGTATTAATAGACTATCATGCAGCTATTAAAAAGAAAGGCAAGAAAATACATGTGATATAAAACCCACAAAGGATTCATATCCAGATTAAGTGAGGAACTCTAAGTTGATGAGGACAGGCAACCTATTAGGAAAAGACATAGGCATTTCAAAGAGGAGGAAACACAATTCCCCTCAACAACAGATGAAGACAGTTCAGACTCATTAGGGAAATTTCAATTAAAATCATGAAATATCCTTTTGTATTCATTAGATTGGTAAAAATTAAGACGTCCTTAGGCCCTAGTGAAGGTCAGGAAGTGACACAAACGTAAAATGCGATGTTGCCTTATAAAGCTGAGCTACTTGTACGCAGCATGGGTGGCCAGTTTAGGGTTGGCGTGTTCCTATTCTGATTCTATCACAGGCCCTTCTTAAAAGTCAGTTGTTGTCCTCAACTAAACTTTGAGGGCAAGTCCTAGGTAAACAAGTCTTGTTATACACATTTCAGTATATACAAGAAAAAGGCCGTAGGACTCACTGGCAACTAAGTGATTGAATTTCAGATGTTAGAAACTGTCTTTACATTGGTTATTAAAATGTGTAAGGCATGCTAAGCCAACTATTTTGGGATATGTGGCCATTAAGAATTTAAACTTAAAGACATTATTTTAATTACATGCTATTTTAGCAAAGATAGTTCTTTGCTTTTTTATATATAAGAAGTGTGTAGTAGATAAAAACAAAGGAGATCTTTAAAAATGGACCCAAAGATTAAGCACTGGAATTGAATGGGCCAGATTCTAACCTGTCCTCTATAAAGCTTTGCTTCTATTCTGTTTGTAAATGGAAAAAAAACAAAACAAACAAACAAAACCACAAAAACAGCAACAACAACAACAACAAAACCCTTGAGCAGATGTGTACTGAAGCAAAGATACTCAATTCACAAGCTGGACTTTTAAAACTCCCGCTCACCTTTGGGTATGTCAGATAAGCATAGTTCACCAAGGATCAGAATTTCTGAGTTTGGTTTCTGTTCTGATATTTAGTAGCAGATCCCAGATCTACCAAATAATGTCAGTGCCTGCCTTACCTTCCTCACAGAATTTTTATTAGAACTAAATTAAGTCAAATACAAGGTATATTATTTGCTAATTGAGTTCCATTGGGAAAAAAAAAATAAGTGCCAGGAAGAAATATCAGGACTCATCCATTCGATGCCTGGGTCAGTATTCTTTCCCCATAAAGGGCAATACTATAATTTTCACTCTTGGACTCCATCTTGATTACATTAAGAAATAAACGCTGGAAGTTTAGATGAGAGTCTATCATGTGGCTGTCAGAGAAAGGAATTAGATTCCGAACTCATTTCCACAGTTATTAAAATAATCAATATTTATAAAATCCCTATTTCAATAAGTGCATTGTATTAACCATAACAAAATGCCACAGATCGGCTAGAGTAAACAACAGAATTTTATTTCTCACAGTTTGGGAGGCTGGGAAGTCCAAGATCAAGGTGCCAGCTGATTTGCTTTCTGGCTCTTCTTCTAAGGCCATCAGTCTTATCAGATTAGAGCTGCACACTTATGACCTCATTTAACCACCTCCTAAAGTCCCTTCCTCCAAATGCAGTTATAATTAGGGGGTTAAAGCTTCAACAAATGAATTGGGGGGGGAACACAAACATTCAGTCCATGATAAACTTCATTCCACTTAAAAAAACACTCCAGAATTCCTCTGACACGGGTTGCAAACCCTGCTTGAGAATTCTAACTGGGTTGTGGCGACCAGTAATCCTTTATAGTCACTCAGTTACCATTTTTTTTGCTTATCTGCTAAAAACATGTTTGTGTCTACATAAAGTATAACCTTACCTGAACTCCGGTCGCCTCTCCATTATATCTGTTGTCTATGTGATTATATCTGTAATTCCTTCATTTCAGTTATTTTCAATCTCTGCATCTCATAGTTTTTAAATTATATTTATTTTATTTTCATCAGTTACTTTTGACTTCTTACCTGTTATATTCTTGAATGAATTTATTTTATTCTACGTGTACATTTTGATGCTTTATCCCCACAGCTCATAATAACTCCTTTGAAATGATTATAGTTTCAGATCATTGTATGAGCATGTTTAAGTACAAATTTTTTTATTGTAGATCCATATTGTGGTTTGGGTGAGTTTCTACCCCTTCTATTGCCTTTTAAAATATTATGACTATTGAATGATTTTCTTTTATGCTTAGGTCTTCAATAAACTCATCAGGAGATATAAGTATTTGGAAAAGGCATTTGAGGATGAAATGAAAAAGGTAAAAATTCAAATGTAATGCCTTATCTGTTTAAAGTGATGAAATGGAGGGGAATAAAACTTTGCATATACAATAATTGCTCATAAGTACCATAGACCTAGTAAGTTTTTAATAAATATTTGTTGAATGAATGAGTATAACAGATCTTTAACTAATAGCTATAGGAAGAAAAAATGATTAGCCTAGACTGTCTTCATTCATATTTAATATAAGACAGCATGCTTTGTTCAATAGGAATAGTTTTATAAAATATCTCTGATCTTTCAGAGTTTAAAATAAAAAGTAGAGATTCCAAATATGTAAGAAAAATAATTTTATCGAGAAGAATCAAGATAAGGTGATTTAATTAGTTCAAGCATATGAAAAAACATTGTACAACCGTTTATACTCAGTAAAATTCCTTTAATGTTAGATATACAGTTTAGCAAAGGGGATAAAAGCACATCTTGGAGATAATGTATCGGTGTAAATCTCAGTGGTTTTTCTCATCTGTAAAATAGGTGCAATAAGATTACATATCTTCTGGTTGTTGTGGGACTAAATGATACAATATATAAGGCGCTTAACATAGTAACTGGCCTCTAGTAATTAGTGAAATCAATAGTAACACCTATTAAAGACCTCTTTTCAATGATTGCAGCATGGTCCCTCTTCTAATTTGTAATTCCTCTGTGTTTATATATAGCACTCACTACATTAACTTGTTACAGATTTGTATTGTTGTTTTTTTTTTTTGTCGTTTCCAATTTTAGATGTAGGCCTAGGTTATAAACCAAGGGAAGAAAGCAACTATAACATCTGCTTTGCTATTCACTTAGTTGCTTCCCTCTGTTCAAAGTGGTTTCATAGATAATGTAGAACAGTTTGGCAGTAAAATCTTTTTTTTTTTTAAAATACACATTCTCCACGACCCAGCTGTCCATTTCTAAGAATCCTTTAGCAAGGGTACATAAAACTATATGTATAAAGGTATTCATCACAGTATTGAGAAATTACCTAAATGTGTACTGGTGGGAGACTGATTAATTAAATTCTGGTCTCTCCATACAGTGGAATACCATGCAGCCTTTTAAAGAATGAGGCATAACCACATGAATTGATTAGGGAGAATGTTCATGATAGATTGTTAAATGAAACAGCAAGGTGCAGAGCAACCATTTGGTAATAGTTTAACCTTAGGCAAGTGACTTAATTTCTGTGTGCCTCAGTTTTCTTTTCTGTAAGATGAAGATCAAGGCCATTGATCAGAAAGTGTTCAGAAGAGTATCCAGTCCACTTGACAAGTTTTAGCTATTATCAATGTATAATTGTGTAGAAACAATCTATGTTTATACATATAGTTATTTGTAATATGTAGACATATAGCATTTAAAAATCTGGAAGAACACACATCACCTTAATGTTCATTCTAAGGGAGTAGGATTAGAGAGAAGGTTTTTCACATGTTATTCTGTAAGGTTTTATTCTACTAGCATATATAACTTTTTTAATATGAAAAAGAATAAATGGCAAAAAAATGTGGTCCATTATATTGCTAGGTATTAGAAAATCACAAGTGCTTGATTAAATAAAGGAATGAATACGATGGGGAAAAAAATGATGTAAAGCATTCAAATAAATTAAACATCTTACTGCTTTGTGTAATAATAATATTCGTGTTTTTACTTCTCTTAGCTCATTTCAACTGTGAAAACTTCCTTAACTGTTTCATTCATGTGATGAATATTCTTTCAAGAATGATTCATTTTTCACAGTATATCCATTTTTTAAGGAAAGTGCTGCTGCTCTCCACGCAGCATCTAATTTTAATGTTGATTAATGGAATTGAGCAATGCGGATATTAATTTTAAAAGAATGATCTAACTTTTGCACCATTTTGTTATAATTGAGTATTTTTAATGAATATGAGTGTATTAATGTCCTTCAACAAGTAGTGTTAAAATTTTTATTTTGGACACCATTTTTCATTAGTCAGTTGAATCTTACTTATTTCTATACTAGAAGGAAAGGGCCAGCTTGATAAAGTCTGTGTGGTTTTGTCAGTTCTTTTACTCTGCCCCATTCCTGGAGCTTTAACCATTGATGGTCTCATTCCCTCCTGTTTTCTAGTGGACTTAGAAGGTGACTTCATTTTAATTCATTGAGACTTGAATAGGCATAAATAGGGAGGAAAATGGACTAGTTTGATTCCAGTTCTGCCACTTACTCATAAACATTTGGAGAGTCACATAACCTCTCTGTAGTGTAATAATCCTTTAACTGTTGGGGGTAGTAAATTAATACGGCCATACCCACCGCATAGAATTAATGGAATTTCATTGGCATTAATGCACTTAAGCCTGTATTGATGCCAGTGATTTTTCATTTGTGCAAAGTAATGAAAAAGTCAGCAGGTCCCCAGTAGTGATATTGAGCCCTGGGGAATCTCAGTAACATGCCGAAGGACTGATGAAACAGAGAAAATAGCCATCGAATATAGTCAGAGCACTCGGTGGAAGAGGGTTAGGAAAGAGGAGAGAGCATTCCACATGACTCAGTACTATTAGAATTCAAAATGAGAAATGGTATATAATCCCCTTTGCTTTGGCTTCCTTTCAACCTTTCTGGGGTTGTTACTTTTTCAATTACCTCTCCAAAATTGCTCTTTCCAGCTCACATCAGAGGCCTTTTCTCTGTTAGGAACTTTTCTTTACCTCATATCCTCCATTACCTCATCACCAGGGCTGGTGGTAAAACTGCATGATCCAAGAAATACCACGTTTGAATCTCATTATTTTAAAAAGAGCACCAAGAACTAGAAAACCCCTGTCTCACTCAACAGCCTTATTTTAAAGGCTGTTATGTGCTATGAACTCAGAAAGTATATGCCAGATGTCAAAGCTCATTGACTCTTTCTTGGTTTTTGTTTGTTTGTGTGTTTATTTGTTTTGCTATAACAAACCCAAAGAAAAGTAGGTAGATGTAGCAGGGAGGCTCACCCAAAGAAGTGAAAAAATGTGAAAGACAATAATATATTTCAGGAAACATAATGCTCGATATGTAATGCCCTTGTCATGTACAAAGTCCAATGTGAATTATTGATGTAATCTATCGATGCTGTTCTCCAAATATCTTTTTTCCTCCCCATGAATGTTATCTGTAGCTATATGAACTTGGAGAAAGGAACTATGCCTGATACAGTCACTTTCTGTAGCATCCAACTCATCATCCAACATACGTATGTGTTTCCAGTGAATAATAACTGCGCTTTGCATATGACCTGCCAGTTGTGTACCATCTAGCCATGGGTGTCCATTCTGTATGTTATCTGCCTACTTTAGTCCTTTGCTTTATAGACATGATTTCTTCTGTTTGACCCACAGCTTCTCCTCTTCCTTAAAGCCTTTTCCGAAACAGAGCAAACAAAGTTGGCCATGCTGTCGGGGATCCTGCTGGGCAATGGCAACCTTCCCGCCACCATCCTCACCAGTCTCTTCACCGACAACTTAGTCAAAGAAGGTAATTACTCCCATGTTTTCTTACCTGTCAAGTGTAAAGAGGAAAGTAAAGCCCCAGATGGTTAGAAAGATGTCAGTACTTCTTCTTAGAGTCCTACCCACCCATCCCTCGTGTGTGTGTGTGTGTGTGTGTGTGTGTGTGTGAGAGAGAGAGAGAGAGAATCTTCAAACAATAAGAGAATTGTACATGTTATTGTAGGAAATTAGAAGAAAAATATGCATACCTATACAAAGGCAAATAAAGATTAATAATAAATTAGAATTTTTGGTGTAACACTCAATGCCTAGATCAAATAACCTAATATTAATGTGGTCCAGACCATTTCTCTTAACTTACATGCTACTGGCATATTTTGTTGGGACAATGGTTTCATTGTATAGGACTCATTTGTGCTTTCTGGGACATTTAACCTTTTTGCCCTCAGACACAAAATGCCAACCTAAGCACCCGCCTCCATTTAGCATGTTTCCAAATGCCCCCCACACTTGTTTATTTCCCTGGTTAGGACCATTCTTCTGAACGTTTACTTCTCAAGATCTTGGGCTCAGATGTTCATTTTGACCACATTTTAAAGACATTATGTTCGTTTTAAAAGTCCAGATGGCTGCATCAGAGTTTTGCTTTAATTTTATTTTAAGGCATTAAGAGTTTGATAGGCATAAATACAATTGCTTGGTTATAGAATAAAACAAAAGTGGGCTCTTGTAGGAGGATAATGATATTCAAGTTATAATAAAACACAAAACAAAGCGTTATTTTTCTGTTAAAAATAAATTAAAAGAGCTTTTATGAAAACATCTGTTTCTTTTAGAACTTAAAGTTTTTGTCCTATAAACATGAAATCCCAGCTTCATTCATGCCTCAGTGAAAAGGGTTATAGTTTTCCGAGAAAAGAATAGTAAAACAAGAGTCAAATGATGTTATTAGATTCTCTATAGTTTTCAGCTTAAAATGCCTCAGATTTATGACAGTTAAGACTCTGTAATTGCTAATAATGTATTGTTAATATTATAACATTTTAAGTAGTTTCCTGAAGAGAATTTATGTTATTAGCCCTTTTACTCTAGAAAAATAAGATTAAATATAAACAGTAAATATTAATTACATCAGATTATTTTAACTTTCATAACAAAATAATCACCTTTCTAGTTGTATTAAAAACCTAAGTGATGTATATAACTTCTTTTGAAATGTATCAAAAAATTAAATTATTAGATGGATAGGTGGAAAAACATATAATAAAGCAAATATAGCAAAATATTAACATCTGTAGAACCTAGATGGTGAGTATAAGAGTTTTGCATTTCAATGTGTTCAACTTTTCTGTATGTTTGAAATTTTTTATTGTAAAATATTAGGGACGGGTAGGGAAGGAGAAGAAAAATACCTTTGCTATGGAAGTGACATACTGCCTGTGTCATATGTTTTTTCTTTATACTCGACCATCTTTAGAAACTAAAGGATTAAACTCTTGCTTCCTAAATAGGAAAGGATTAAGAAATTACACCTTTTCCCCAACCTCCCACCCAACAAATGGCTAAGGCTGATATGGGTGAGCTCACTCAGTAGAATCTGCAGTACAAAGAAACTTCTCAAACCTTCCCACCAAAAGCCACTTTTCATGCAAATAATAGGTATAAGCCTAGATTTTTGGACTCTCAGTTCCAAGCATGCTTTATTTCTTACTTACAATACAGATTACACACCTGTTGTATTTAACTTTAATTACATAAATTTATATTAAATTTTGTGTTGACGTTATGAAGTAATGAAGAAAATTGGGTAAAGTTGGTGTCTCTAAATGATATAGCAATTGAATGTGTTTACCTGCAAGTTAACTGGTAGACGACTCAAATTAGTGTGTAAGGACATTTATTTAAGTAACAATAAATATAAAAATAGGGCAGACTTCAAGGTGAATAGCAATATAATTCAGGATTCAGGTATATTCCTTCATTTTTCCCCGTTACCATTCATGACTTCAGTTTCACTCCAAGGTCATTAAAAGAGGTCTGCTGATACAGTTATGGCACATGCTTCCTCATTCAGATTCAGCGGATATAGGATAATTCATCTTGCCTTCAACTGATTGGCTGAAATCAGCCACATGACCAATTGCAACCCAGTAGTATTTACCAGTGGGAAGCTGATTGGCTGAAATCAGCCACATGACCAGTTCCAACCCAGTAGTAGTTACCAGTGGGATGCCATGCACAGATAACCTTAAGCTGAAGTCACTAAAACTAATCATTGCAATAAGAGGTGGTGCCAAGACTTAGATTAGTTAGAAGTCACATAGCCTGAGCAAAATGGGAATTCTCTTAGAAAAGAAGAAACGGAAATAGAGGCTGCTTAGGCCACCAACAGTAGTGAAGCCTTCAATCTGGAAAAATCAGTTTGGAAAAACAAAAAATATTTCAACTCTTTTAATTTAATATTTAACTCTATTTAATAAGTGGAACATTAATTCAGAATTTGAAGTATTCACAGAAGAATTAGTTATTTGACTGTTTGTATTTGGAAATAAACCCTAATGTAAATATGGACATGTAATTGAGGGGTTTCCTGATTAATATAACTATTTTAAAAATCTCTAAAAATATCCAGAAAAGAATTCAACTTGAAACAGCATTGATATTTGTATAGCTTACCTCGTTAAGAATATTAAATGCTTTTTATAAAAACTAAAATAGAAAGGAAATAATGCATGTTTATCTATAACTGTATCTGCCACTGTTAATGTTCTTTTACTGGTATCATAAAATCAGATGGCATGTTGACGTTTCAGTTTTCTGGCTCATGATTTATTTGTTGTACCTCGGGATGACTATTATAGACATAAAATATTATTGGTGAACCACAGGGTGAAATAAAGTTAAAAACACTGGAAACACTTGGCTTTAAATCTCTTTTTGACAAAAGTAAATAAATAAATTTAAATAATACATAAAATAAAAATATAAAAATAAACAAAATTCAAAGTTGGAAGTAGGAAGTCCAACTTTGAAAAATGCAACTTTTTGAAAGTATTCAATAATGAAAATGTTCTGTCTTGAGGAATAAATAGCACTGTACCCCGAGTTTTATCCATTTTTCTTGTGTGCCAAATCAGGTCTTTGAGTTTTTTATTCATTTCAGGGATCCTACTGGGAAATGTTGCTTGGTGCATCATCACAAGTGTTATTACTTATAAAAAGAATGAAACTCTCTCTGTGTCTCTTTTTTTTAATCAGGCATTGCAGCCTCATTTGCTGTCAAGCTTTTTAAAGCATGGATGGCAGAAAAAGATGCCAACTCTGTTACCTCTTCTTTGAGGAAAGCCAACTTAGACAAGAGGCTGCTTGTAAGTGTTGTCTGAACAAAGGGGGTTGTATGTTTCATTCTTTTGTCCTGGCTTTGTCAGTGCCTGCATGTAATACATTACTAAAATGCCTGGGTCTGTGTTGAAATGAAGCATAGTTCCTCTTATTTCTATATTATTGGCAGATAGAAACCAATTCCATTTTAATATTTCTTGTATAAATAAATGGAATGATAAAATTAAGGAGTCATAAGGAATACAGGGACTTTCAAATTTGCAAGTTTGTTAGCATAGTGTTAACATTTATCAGAATTAGCACTTCCTTTTTTAACTAATAACTATAGAAATTTGAAGTTTTCATGTGGTAAAGTCACATCAGTCCTACCTAATTAGATATCTATGATATCTTGGGTCATATTTGGATGAAACTTACCTTCAATACGTGTCATTTTGTTAACAAAATGAAAATTTAAACAAGATTCCTTGTTTATACCAAGTTTCTTTGGAAATACTTAGCTATTTAAGATGGCAAACAAGTTTATTGTAGGTAGTTAATGTGAAGTTCCATTATTATAGTTACTTGATTATATTTTTATTTCTCTATCTTTCTATTTTTCAAAGAGAATCAAGAAAAATGTTTTGTCCTCATAATTTCTATCTGTTCCCTGTAATTTCTTTCTGCTAGAAGTAACAGCTGTATGGATGACAGAGATTATTCGAAATGAAATTGCTTTTACGATTCTAGCACAAAGTCTAAAATTAAAAGATACCCCTGCTGTCTTCTCTTTACCTGCTCTCTTATTTGGTTTTCTCTTCCAGTGTATTCCAGCATGCAAGGGTGTGGATCCATGGAATAAGTCTAAAACTGCCTCGTTATAAATACTTGCATTTTCAATTATGTAAAATTCCTTTGTCTCTTGAAATCTACATTGAAATAGTCCTATTCGTTCGTGTCTGTCAAAGTCTTTTACACTATTTCAAAGATGAAAAATTAAGAAGTCTAGATTCTAGTTAATTTCTGCCACTGATAATAATTTTCATTCAGCATATACTTTTTGACAGCCTGCTCTGTGCCAGGCATAGTCCTAGAAGCTGTGGAGCTAGTAGAGAACAGGATAGAAAAGTTCTCTGTCTTCAAGGAAAGCGGATCTCTGTATATAAAAGTAAAGTCAAAAGAGAAGTGAATAGGTTGCTGAGCAGGGGAAGTTCATATGAAGAAACATACTCTTGTCCTCAAGTCTGTGGATTAGCTTTATCGTGGCCCGCTGAGATTTATATGCTATTTTATTCTGGAATCCAAGCTGAAGGAGCAGCTCCCATCTGGGCCATTCTCATGGCAGAGGACAGGAAACAGGAGACTGAAGTAAACTCCTCCAGTGCATTAAAAGCTCACTTTATATTGGCCAAACGAAGTCACTGAGCAGCCTGGCATAGGATGGGATTTTTTTTTTTTTTTTTTTTTTTTTTTAGGATGGGAAAATTTAATGCACTGTCAGTCTTCCCCATCCCTCCAGATAGACACAGCAAGAAGGGCTTCTCTTAATATTGTGTAAAGGAGTGAGAGTGAATGATTGAGAACACAGATATAATCTATTACAACTTGCCACAAAAGACTCAGTTATTTCTTAAAGTGTGTTTCCTTAAAGATATCAATAGGCAGAACTTGGTTAACTTAATTAGGTTGCTTCATTTAAAAAAGTTTTTAATGTGTTTCTTTTTGAAAAACACATCATTGAGCTGCTCTTACTAAGTTTCTATGCCTATATACCTTTTGGGTGTTGCAGCATAGGTTGCAGTTTCTACCAGAAACACTGTAAGCTCCGTGAGGACAGGGTAATCGGCTTTGCACGAAGACCATGCCTGCCTGATGTATACTGACTCAACAAATGAATGAGGAACTAGAGGGTCAGTTCCACTGTCAAGGAGAAACTTTTTGTTTCATTAACTCATACAGTAAAATTATCTTTGGCTCTGTGCTAGTAAAGCAAGAAAAATAGCATATCCTCTGAGTTTAGCAATTACCCACTTTTATAATACAGAATAAAGAAAGATTTATAGCCACTCAGAGAAGAGAGGAGAGGTGAAACATCATTTCCCCATCCCTGGAGAGGGAACAGTGGTCAGGATATTGGCCAGAAATTTTTCTAGAGCTGGGGACATTGAAAGGAATCAAACAAACAGACCCTTGCCTTTATGGGGTTTACATTCTATTGCAAGGAAGCAGGCAATCAACTAAACAGTTCAAATATGTAATATAACAAAAAGGGAAAAGTGCTATGGGGAAAAAAATAGGGAATTGCTAAGAACTGAGTGTCAGAGTGTGGGATGCAATTTCTGTGGTAATGAAAAAAAAACCACTCTGATAAGGTGAAATTTGAGTGAAGACTTACGGGGGTAAGGGAGTGAGCTATAGAGATAGCTCCAGGAAGAGTATTCTAGGGAACAGAATATGCAAAGGGTTTGAGGCGTGGCGTGTTGGGGACTGCAAAAGAGACTATTTGATAAGAGCTAGAAAAAAATCAGCTCAACAAAGTAGCAAGGCCCATATCATTGAGGGACTTTGGCGTTCTTAGTAAGATGGGAAGCTTTGTGGAAATTCTCTGCAGAATTGTGCATAATGTGATTTAGGGTCTTTACAAGGTTGTTGCATTGAGAATAGTCTTAAGGAATGGCAGAATGAGGTGCCTCTACGGATGAGGTGAAAAGCATCTACAGATGAGGTGATGGAGGTTTGTACCAGGCTAGGGTTTTTCTAACAAATGCAAGCTGTGTTCCAAATCAGTAAATGTCATGATATGATTTAGAAAGACTTTGCCTAATCTGAATGATAATTTTGAATATATTATGTAACATTCATGAGGACTTTGAGTATAGTTCATAAATAAACCATGAGTAATATCTTTGATGACATATTGCTCTGAACATAATTTTAGACCAAACTTTGGAGTCACATTCTTCCTACATACAGTATTAAATGCTAGCACAGAGTAATGGAATAAGTATTGACTTTGAGGTCATACAGCTCTGTCCCTAAATATTTCTGGCTGCATAATTTGGGTCAAGCTGCTTAACCTTGTTGGGACTTAGTTTATCAGCCATAAAAAATTGGTACTTGACACAATTGTGGACAAAGGGGGCCCACCACATCTTGACTCATAGAAGAAACTCAAAACTAAATTAGTTCCAGGCCCCCAAATTTAGAAGACCCCTTAAAGATTAGCACAAATGTCAGTGACAAAATTTCAGTCTGGTATGAAAAGTTTGCTTTAGCATGAATGCGTGTTCTGACATTTAGAAACTCATGACTCAACAAGGGAAATTATGGGATGATGATATAAGAATATTGAAAATGGAATCATGACTTAGAACCCATCTGGCTATGTCCTTATACATGATGGCAAACCCAGATCTTTCTACTGAGATTTTTATTGGCGCATAACCATTGAACATATAAAAGCAAATCTAACCACCATAAAAGTTTAGATCTATTTTTTTAGACTGCAGCAGTCTGAAAAATGTGATAGCTTTGAAAATTGCCTTAATTTCTTAGCTGGGTGTTGAAGCCACACAGGATTAGAACATGACTAAGTGTTACTGAGACTCTGCCAAGCTATGGAAGGTAAAATGGACATGAGGTAAAAATATGAGTAGCCATGGTGTATTGCTCTTTTTAAAATTTCCAACAAAATTATGCAACAAACTGAAGAGTTGGTGGAGTGGGTTTAAGTTAGATCTTGCCATAAACTTAATTGACAACCACTGTCAAAAACAGATATAACAAAATGCTCTTTAGCTCCCAAGCTAGTGTTTTAGAATACTACGTAGCAAGCATTTTCTCAGAATGTGAGTATTGGTCCATGAGATAACGATAGTCAGTGTTGTTTTTCTAATATCATCTCAAATCATGTCAGCATTATGAAAACTGACTTTTGTCTTTTAACTAATAGTTCAGGAAATAGTGTGATTAATGATTTTAATTTTTTCTTGTCAATTTAGAACATTCCAAATAGTCTTCAAAGTTATTTGCATTTAATTGAGCAAATTTAGTTCTGTATTTATATCCGCTATGCTTTGATGCAAGTAAAAGAAAAAATCAACAATGGTTCAAAATGAGTGAAGCTCGTTTATCTAAGTTGCTTAGCATTTTTGTTCTCTTTGTAAAACTGCCTAATTGCTTAGCAAATGCTCAAGAAATATACCTGAGATTTATTATTTTGAAAATCAGTCCTTGTTCTTGTCTTCCAGATATGAGCTATTCTAAGTCTATTTTAATATTAAAATTTTGTCCTTTATGCTTGCTGAAATTTGAATCGCTTGTGGGATAAAATTTGAATAGCTTGTGGTCTAACAGTCTCTCTTTTCTCCCTCAGGAACTCTTTCCAGTTAACAGACAGAGTGTGGATCATTTTGCTAAATACTTCACTGACGCAGGACTAAAGGAGCTTTCCGACTTCCTGCGAGTCCAGCAGTCCCTGGGCACCAGGAAGGAACTGCAGAAGGAGCTCCAAGAGCGTCTTTCTCAGGAATGCCCCATCAAGGAGGTGAGAAACCATGGGCTGACATCACTCCAAAATTTTCTAATGAGAGGATGACGTGGACGGACTGTGGGGCACAAGCTTTCCCTTCCTTCAGGAGACCTCCCGTTTTTTCGTTTTGGTTTTTTTATCTCTATGAACTAACCGTCACCACCCTGTGTGCTCTAAACCTTGCAAGGTACCCCATGTGGCTTAAGACTAGAGAATTCCAGACTGATACTATGCAGCAGAGGGACATGTTAGAGCACTAAATATTCCTAAGTCTAATGACATTAAGGTCATCAATATATTGAATAACATTTCTCCAAGCAAGAACTTGAACATGATTTTCCATGGGAAAAAAAGCAAAACCGAAAAAACATGGTGATGAGTTTAGTTGCAGAGATGTCACCTGTCTGCAGCATTTCCTAGCCAGCTCTGGGACTGGAACTAACCATAAGCCGTTCCTTGTGTTCCCAGAGCCTGCTGAACCCAATGCTGATACTCTGCAACCCAGGTCAGCAAGAAAGAGGGCAATATATTTTCACTAAAAAAGGAAGGGTGGGGGGAAACATATTACCAAGTAGTATACTTGAGATGTGTTACGGTTTTTCATCACTTCTGAGGCTCTAACCTCTACCTGCGATTTTCTTTCAAAAGGAAAATTATTTTTCCAGACAAGTTTGATATACAATTAAATTAGGCAGACTTATATTCCGTACTGTGAAATTTGAGGATAAATTTGCATATTTAAACATAATTTTAAGGGGAAAATTACCTGCAGGATATTGCTGCATTGATATGTATCATATAAAAATTTCCTTTACACTTTACAAATTGTTTACAAATTACCTTTTCACTGAGATGGGGCATAAAGATCGTCAAAAGTCATAATTAAAGAATGAATTGTGGAGAACAAGCCTGTATGAACGCAAGACATTATCCATCAAGCAGTTTGAAGTTGAGGGCCAGAGGTAAAAATTAACAGCTCTGTTGCCTCTTTCCAACCCCAGGAAGTCAGACTGGCTCAAGTAAACCCTACTCTGCTGAACCCACAGGGTTTCTTAGAAACCCCAAGAAACAAACATTCTCTCTTATTTCCTATTATCCGGCAGCTCCTGGCCAGAGCTAAGCCTATTAATTTTTGGACTAAAAATAAATCTGCCTTGTGAAAAATAAAATCATTGTGTGTTTTGTCCCTCTTGGAATCTGAGACTATATAGCAGGGAAGGAAGGGACTAAGTCAAATGTGTATTGGCCTCAAACCTTTTACTAACCGGGACAGTGAGAGGAGAAACTCTCCAGATGCTTATTACTTTCTGACCCCTTTTCCCATGAAATTTAGGTGGTGCTCTATGTGAAAGAAGAAATGAAGAGGAATGATCTTCCGGAAACAGCAGTGATTGGACTTCTGTGGACCTGTATCATGAACGCTGTTGAATGGAACAAGAAGGAGGAGCTCGTGGCAGAGCAAGCCCTCAAGCACCTGAAGGTACAGGTCTTCATATGGGGGCACCGGGGCTGCAGTCCAACGGCAGCTCTTACCACTATGACAGCGGGCTTCCAACCGCAATTTGCCCCGGCTCAGGCCAAACATATATTTCCTAATTTCTTTCTTTCCAAAATTGCCACCACCTAAAATATTTCAGATGTAAGAGCCTGTGAAATATCTAAGGGTATGTTCTTACTAAAAACAATGTCAGAAAATCCACAGATTAGTCATATATTCAGTAAAGTTAAAGAGAAGTATCATCTAACTCTTGGTTTTCTTTCTGTTCTCCATGACAGAAATTCTTAGTGAATATTTTTGTGTAAGTAAACTACAAATTGACATTAGAATTGGAAAAGTATCTGAGTGGTGGGAGAAATCAACTGATTGTATAAATTGTATGTTTTTGTTCATGGATGCATATATCTTTGCTTCTATGAATTGTCTTCTCCTTATAAAACGATGGTAAGACAAGTGAAAGACTTAGATCCTGCCTTCAGAGTTTACACTTGAATTGGGAGGTCAAAGACGACTGAGTATAGACTGGGTTAGAATACTAGCGACAACTTGGGGTTTATGAAAACAGAGCAGTGAGTAAACTGCAGGTTAAGTTGATCACAGAAGCCTCCTCAGAGGGGTAAGCGTTAAACTGAGTGGCTCTGAGAGAAAACAATGGCTGCATGTCAGTGATTGGAAGCCAAGGACATTTGGGGCAATAGGAACAAAACCATCAAGATGACCTGTGAGAGAATGGGGAAGGGGAAACTCACTCTTTGTCTTATTTTCACACTATCCAATAGACAGACATCATGTTAGTCAGAATTTCATATTTGTTCTCCTTTTAGTGGGTACACTGAGAGAAATCTGGTAAGATGCTGGTATAAAAAGAATCATTTTGATTAGACACAATATAACAAGAATTTAATCCAAATGTTTTTAAGCAAATCTCCAGATTACTGTTGTGATTCAAGTGCTGCCAGCGCTGTACCTCCCACAAAAGTTAATGGCTTCCCCCCCCACTTCCCCTCTAGCAATACGCCCCCCTGCTGGCTGTGTTCAGCTCCCAAGGCCAGTCAGAGCTCATCCTCCTGCAGAAGGTTCAGGAATACTGTTACGACAACATCCATTTCATGAAAGCCTTTCAGAAGATCGTGGTTCTCTTTTATAAAGGTAACCATCCACCTTGTTCCACCACCATGTTCCTGTTTTTGTTGCCACACTTTGTGGGGTGAAGCAGAGGGTGACATGAGGATCACGCTAATCTTTGCAAGTTTTAGTGAGGCTGCCTGATTATGTATAGCGAGTAAGTGCAAATGCCGTTTATGCCTAGACTCAGGAACCAGCCTGATGAGGCCCCTGGGTCCTTTTCCTTGGCGGAACTTCCCAGAAAACTGGTGAGGAACTGGTTGTTGGGGGCGGGAAGGGGGCGGGGGGGGGAGGGGTTAGTGGAAAAGAGTGTAATTACGCCAAGTAATTAGGTCTGGTTTTGAGTTGTAAGGATTAGCTCTAATAGCAATGATTAGCAGAATGGTACAGAAAGTTATGTTCATTCAGACCTTTTCAAGTGCCATAAAGCTGATTTGAAAATTACTGAAATAATTGACCTTTTTACTTTGTACTTTAGTTATTTGTCCCAGCCAGTCTATTTCCTTGGAAATGGCTATTTTTAGGTTTTCACATTTACTGTCTTTTCATTGTATTTATAAGGATTAGGTTGCCATGCCAACTGGCACGGCCTTTAATAAATGAATGCTATTAGGGTTTTCACTGATCTCAATCGCTATACCTACAGCATATAAAAAATAATCATGGACTATTCTTTGGTCTGGGTTTATGTAGTTTTATGAGGGAGGAAAAAGGAGCACTTGAGAAATGATACATGTTGAACATTATAAAATGCTTATTAGAAGTTACTACAATCTTAAATGGCCTAATATCAGAAAAACTGAAGTATAAATGAATACCAGCCAAATCTTTCTTTTCCTTTTGATGTGTTCTTAAATTTGCCTATTTTGAGTGGTAATTTGGGCACTGAGATATAAAAATCCTATATTATTGATTAATAGCTATTTTTAAAATGTGTAATAGCATTTCACAAAGTGTTTTCATCAGCTGTCCAGATGAAGTCTTGCCCACAAGAGTTTGGGTGATGTTTTACTTTCACAGCATGAAGGTATTCGACACACTCTTTATGTCAGTAGGAGGATGTGATGACTGCCAAGTCCCACCTGAAGTTCTGTAATTGCTTTTCCTCTGGCCAGATCCGAATTAGGTCCTCTTGGGTAAGGTCATGAGATAGGAATGTCCTAAAACTAGGGCTTAAATGATGCCCAAGATGACCCATGAGGACCAAATCTGAAGATCATATTGCCAACCCACCTATGGTACCCAGCAGACAACAAAGAGAAGCAGGGTTCCTTTACCCAGTGGCCATTCTGTCTACACTGGTGATAGAGAGACCTGTGGGATAGGTTTCACATTTGCTTTGGGGGAGGGCGGGGTCAATGTTTTCCAATACAGAAAAGCAACTATCTATACACTAGTAGCCTAAGTACAGTTTCCTTTCTCGTCATTTAATAGCTAACCCAACCAGTGTCTCCTACCAAATCTTTTTTTAAACTGAGACATAGTTGTTTGAGCCTTATCTGAAGAATCATCTCATTTCATTATTCTATTCAATTCACACAAAAAATAAACAAACTACTTTTTTTAGCTGTAATGGCATTTAGATTGCATATTGTTAGTACACGCAGACCCAGGGAAAAACCTGGAGGCTGAATATCTCTGTAAGAGGCGGGCAGAGAAAAACAGAAGAAAGAGGCAGTCCTCTCCAATCTGTCAACTAACAGTTTATGAAGGGAAATTGACATACCCTGTTTCCCTGAAAATAAGACCTAGCCGGGCAATCAGCTGTGATGCATTTTTTGGAGCCAAAATTAATATAACACCCAGTATTATATGACATTAGACCTGGTATTTTATATTATATTATATTATATTATATTATATTATATTATATTATATTAAAGACGCAGTCTTATAGTAAAACCGGGTCTTATATTAATTTTTGCTCCAAAAGACGCATTAGAGCTGACTGCCCGGCTAGGTCTTATTTTGGGGGAAACACAGTAGGACACATATCTGTCAAAGTGGATATTCTCCGTGCTACTTGGCAGGCACCAAAGGATGATACATAGTAAGAATATAGTCACAGGTACTAGTGCATGGATGCTACCAGGTACAGGAAATTACATGCTTGACTAGGTCAGAACAAGGCCCTGTTCCAGGAACCAGCACGTCGCAGGAGGTAGGGCGGGAGAGGAGGAAGTGCTGATTTTTTGTCAGAATGAATATTGGTTACAATCCGACAGTCTCTAAGGAGGGTTTGTGGTAAGCAACTCCATTCTGGCCCGGGTCCATCTCACAGGATAGACAGTGGTCACTCATGGAACAGTCTCTCTACACATATGAACCATTCAAGTCCTTCTTCAGATTTCTCATTTTAACCATTGATGCCAACATCCTTCCCCATTATACTTACAAAAACCACTGACAGCTAGCAAAACTGGCAGCTTTGAGTTACTTCCTGTGTGTCAGTCCCAAATGCTAAGGAACAGTGATGCGAAATTATAAAATAATCAAGAAGTTAAAAGAAGAAGCATTAGCTCTTCCTTAGCCATTGACTAACTCGGTGATGAGCTTTTAGGTCATCTAAAGTTAGTAAGGTCTGTAGCAAGTATGAGCAAGCTCAAGGGCAACATCACTTTTATTCTGGCTTAGTTAGTGTCGGAAATGATATCAGGAAACTTTTTTTAATGAACTATATCACTGAGATGTTTAAACTAAATGTCATTGTTTTAGGGAAATTGCATGATTGTCCACAAAATTATACAGATAGCCTATTTTTCTGAATGAAATAATTATGTTTTCTCCTAAGAACATGAAACCCCAGAGTAATGATTTTTTTCCATACCACTATTCAGAGGTTTGTGTGTTTACCTTCTTAGCGTTTCTGAATAGTTGTTTTTATTCTGACTGTATTTCATCCAAAAAACACTTGTGCCCAAGGAGGCATCTATTTTATTTGTTTTGTATAAGAATGTGGATGCTTCTGTTACGTATTGTGGATGTCAACACTCCTTTCCCAACTCTAATGTGATGCGAACCACCTGGAGAGCTGGTTAAAGCACAGATCTCCAAGGACTCTGACTCAGTAGGTCCAGGATTGGACCCAAGAATTTGCCGGTGATACTGTGACTGTTGGTCTAGAACCACTGTCTAAAGGGTATTTAATGTCAAGAGTGATAAATTCCATAAACTATAGTAACATGTATAAGATTCTACTTATCATTAATTTCACATACACGTATACATTTTACAAATTTCAAATTGTATCCTGTTTGCTTCTTTTATCTAGTGATGTGAGTTCCTTTTATTTATTGTAAGGAACATTTTTGCTTTAATACAGGTTTTAAGACAATGGAAATCCTTTCTCTATTTCCATTTGAATCTCTCTCATTACACACACACACACACACACACACACTTTCCCCATATTTCCAGAACATGAGGACAACAGAAAATTGGGGATGTGATTACCCATGTCCCCTTTGACAAGCCTAGTTACTTAAATAAAGCCATTATTGAAAGATTTTAAAATATTTAAATAACAGCGGAATAAAGGTGAACAAACTGTAACGCTTTTCAGCAATGAAAGAAAAAAGTGGTGATTGCTCATTTAGTGAAGATTAATTTTCTGTATTAAAATCTTGTTTGTATTTTGAAGTCAGTAAGGAAAAATAGTAAATTCATTATTAATTTTCAAACATCACATTATTCACTATTAAAAATAATTTCTTTTCCTTCCTTCCTGAAGCTAAGTACCATATTCTCAGCATGTAGGTCTGAACAACATAAAATTACATTCTTTTAGTATCCCTATCATGGGTTTTATTGTTTGCAGAAATTTCTTATATTAAATCCTGTCCCTCATGCAATTTTTTCTAAAGTAAGTTTCTTATTCTCATTCTAATAAAAGGTTTCTGGGCTTCTCACCATATAGTCCCAGCATTCTTGAAATAAATTATTTTTGAGTTTGTCCCTTTGTGACATCTGTAATAAAAAAAGTACTGAATTTCCTACGTTCCAAGTGACATAGTTTTCAATTAAATATCTAAATAACTAATGTTATCTAAAGTTTTACAATTCTCAAACCACTGTTACAATGTTGTCTCTTTGATCCTCATGAAAATCTTAATTTGAAATTATAACTCTACCGATTGAGAAATACTTAGTTTTCCTCAAGTGAATGAATTTGTCCACTGTACATTGGTTGAATGCATACTAGATGACAGTTCTTCTGTTAAATGCAGGAAATTAAATGAACAAAGCAGTCCCTGACTGCCTGAATTTCAGAGTGGGGAAGAAAACCAAGAATTACAGTTACATGTCAATCGCTAAAATAAGGTTCATACAGAGAGTGATGAGCAGTGGTGGGAGGACAGTGAAAGGGCCTCTAACTCATAGTTGGTATATTTTAATCTGAGGGAACTCTGTGTGCAATTGGAACATGTCTTTCTTAGTACTTTTACTGATATATATTCTTAGTTGGCATTTCTGAGAGATCTTAACAAACACTTTGTAGTCTCCAAATTTTTAATAACTCTTTTCATTTTTCCTTAGAGGAAAAAAAAATTCTCCCTCTTCTTCATTCCTCAGAAGGGGTTCCTTCCTTTTGAAATTAGACTTTTCTCTAAACAAAAGTTGAATTCTCAAACTTTTTGATGGTTGCCCTGTGTGGTTGCTTCTGTCCCTTCTTTATTATTTATTCCAAAATACTAGAAATGTGGTCTTCAACTATTTATTACTAAATTAGGTTCTTCTAAGAACTCAACGTTGCACAGTCTGTCTGATTTTCAGTGGACCATGCATCTGATAAGGTTTACTTACCATTTAGTGTCCTTTTCATAAGAACTGTCATTGACGAGCGTTTTAGTAGTTGTCAAGGCCTATTTCAGCCTCTAGGGGGCAGTAAAACACAGGAATGAGCTCTGAACCTTGCGAAGGAAACACCCAAATACTATCACTAAACTGCAGTCTAGGTCAGCTTTCCAACATGTATGTTGTATTATATGCAATTCATTAAGGTGAGGAGAAAACATAGAATGCCCTTTAACATGTTTGCCACAGTTTTAATTCCATTTTTTGTTTGTTTTATGACAATAATAGCTCTGTGGAACATACATATAATTTATAAACCGAAAGAAATACATACGTTGGGTGTACATACTCAGAAGTGTCTAATAGGAGAGCAATTGGGAAATTACTGATCTAAATCACAAGCATTTTAAAGATCTCGTAAGACAACTTTTATAAAAGAGGCTTTTAAATCCCATGTTTAAGCTGATTAGTGTTCTCGGAAAAAATCTCTGCAGAGCAGTCTTGCACAATAACAAGTCATTTCCTCCTGAGGGTGTAAACTGCCTGCTCCTCACCTCGGTAAAAACTAGGCTTGGAGGGCAAGTGGGTGGGAAAGTTCTTTCAAGAAAGTTCTTTCATCATTGTGAGTGGAGAATGTGGAGCTGGGAACAGAAGAAGCTACAAGCCTAGAAGCTAAGGGTAATTCTGTAGGGCTCCTGATTAAATTTATGCCTAGTCCTCATAAATAAATCCAGACCTCCTCCTTTCTTTCCAAAATGTGGTATATATAATGATAAAAATAAGCAAGTGAAAACCATATATTTTCTAAAACCAATTCTGTGCATTTTTAGACAATTCAATCACTTCCGTTGAATCCAAGAACCAATTATTATTTTTTTTTAAAAAACCCAAGGTTTTATTATGAAAAGGTCAGTGGTGTTTTAAATGAAAACTATCAAATCATTTCTCTCATTTTCATAAGTTAAAATTATATTTTAACTGCAAATACATCTGTAGAGTGATTTATCAGCATTTGTCATGCATTGGGCAGGCGTTGGGGACAATAGTAAATCCTTTTCCTTGGTTTTGCACCTCATTTCCCACTCCAAAATCCCAAAGACAGCCCATTGGAACATTGGCAGTGTATATATGCTATTATTTTCGTATTCCCCTTCCTATTCTTAACGTTAAATAGTCTAATGGTAACTCAATGGTACCAAGGCATATTTGTGGAATTTAGAGTTTTAGGTAATCAATATTTAATAGATAATACTTTTTGTTAGAAACCCATAGGAAATCTATCTAATATGTCTCTGTTTTTCTCTTAATGGAGAAGTAAAACATTTGTCTTGTGATTTGGAGTATGATGCTGTAGGAAAATAAGTTAGTGATTGAGCGAAAAAGTGTAGAACTTTGGGTTATGTGTGCATTGGTTCCATGATATCCCCAGGAAGCTCATCTTTACATCTTTTTGTTAACTATCATTTCATCCTATCTACATTTTTTTTCATTTGCCCTTCTTTTCTCCTAAAATAGTAAATCCCCTTAAAAGTCCAGTCACTTGAGGTTGCCGCTTAATCAAAATGTGTTTGAAGTTGGCAGGACACAGAGTGTTCTGAAATGCTGGAATTGCTGATTCATTTGCAAAATTACAAAATAACCCAGTTTCCTACCAGAAAATTAGGACTATACGAGGTTTCCAAGTCCCTGTGTGACTTGTATATACATTTGCATGATATTGTGCCGGACGAGATGTGTGTCATCATCATCGCTATTTACTGTGCTAACTGCTAAAATATGCCACTGCTCTATATGGAAATAAGCTTGAGTTTTATCTTCTGATAAGTCTCAGGTAGGGATTTCTTTTATAACAGAGCTTTTAATGTTAAAAGCGGTTGGTTTCTATTAAACTGTAAGACATAAAGTTGCTCTAAAACATCACATTTATGTAGTAACTTTGAAATCTTTGATTTGAAATTGTAGCTGACGTGCTGAGTGAAGAAGCAATATTGAAATGGTACAAAGAAGCACACGTGGCCAAAGGCAAAAGTGTTTTTCTTGACCAGATGAAGAAATTTGTTGAGTGGTTACATAACGCAGAAGAAGGTACGATTCCATTTAACAACTTTAGTGGGCAGTTAGTAAATACTTTCTCATAATTCAAAATATCTATGTCTTTTTTCTTGCTTTCCTAAAACTAAAGGCCTTGAACTATCTTCCATATCAAACATTTTGCCTACAGCTTAGCCTTCCTTTCTGAAATCAAGGCAATGAAAATTTCTACATGGCAAAAAAACAAAACAAAACCCTCTTAAATTATCCACCCTACTGGAGGACAAAGAGGAAAAAATAATTAGCAGATCTGAAAAGAAAAGAAAACAATACAGTTGCCTTAATCACACATCGGATTATGTAGATTTTTATAAGCCTTTACCAGTGACTGATATTTAAAATGGCAACACAAAGTAGAAGAACAATAATAGATGAGAGTGAATGCAATTAAGAATGAAGTTTATTTTAAGGTGATTCAAAGAATAAAAGTAGTTATTTTTCCTATTTAATAATATTAATGAGGATGTTGCATTTTTAGTAAGGCAAAGTTCACTTAAAAGCAAAGGGAGCAAAAGTTTGCTATCTGCCCTCATATGTAACTATCTTACCTAAATGGATGCCTAGAATAGAAATGTCTTTTGGGGCCATAGCAGCGGCGAGAAGTGGATTAGAAACTCTTTTCATGACCTTATTTAAAGGAAAAAATAACAACAATAAAAATCTTGACTTTCTTCTTTCCTAGAATCTGAATCAGAAGGGGAGGAAAATTAGATGACTCGTGAAGCACAATACCTAAGTCACACAACACTTTGATTGGGAATGCTGAAGAAGAGAAACTTGGCTTCCGTTTTCACAAAGGAAAAAAAAAAAAATAGGATAGGTTTCCCTTGTGCAGAGGGGGAAAGTGGTTTTTGTTTTTGTTTTGTTTTTAAATGGAGCCCTGAGGCATCAGCTATTATACTTGGGACTCTACCTCTCACTATATGCTAACTTAAAGCCATTCAACAAGGAGTCAAGTAGGAATCTGAAATTAAATATTCAACAGACTCCTCTTTTTTAGCTGTATTTTTCAGGTACTGTGTGGTGAACGCCCCACTGGTGTCTGTAACAGGGCCACTTTGGTAGGTGTGTTTCTGCTCGTGTATGTGATCTGACAAACCAGTTTTTTTAAAAAATAAATGGCTTTATAATAATCTGGGCCTATACTCTCAGAGCTTTTATTTCTTTACTGTACATGACTACTTACACAGGTGACATTTCCGTGTGCTGCTTTACTTTTGCCCCCATCCAAAATTTTGAAAAGTTACATTTCTTGACGTCTATGAAAACAACACTGTTCCTTTAAGCATCAGAAATAATAAATTTCAGTTATCGTCATAGTGAAATAGAAATTGACCCAAAATTACATATGCATTAGCTCTAATAATTATTAGCTATGTAAATGTGTGGTTCCATACTTTTCATGTTTTTCTCCACTCTATTTCCTAGAGAAGAGCTAAAATATTTATATATGTAAATAGATCTTTCTTTATAACTAAGTGATTTTATTTTTTAAATTATCCTACTTGCAACAGTAGCAATGTGAAGCATCTTACTGTTTGGAAAGATCATAGTTTTATTACAGAACTCTTAACTCTTGAAAAACTTAAGGATCGCTGATAGGGCAGTGGTAGTCGCCAAGACAAACATGATCTAAGTAAGAGTTGAAACAAAAAGAGGAAGCATTAGAAACTGTTCACAGAGGTAAGATGTTCTCTAGTTTCCTATTTGTCTTCAGGAGAAAAAAGAATTTTTTCCCTATGAATGATTTGACTGCATACCCAAGTCTTTAACATGATGACTTTTCCATTTTTCAAATACTAAGTCTTTGATGAATGCCTTTTTTCCCATGTAGCGAGAGCACTGTCGAGTTCTCTGCCCCAACAATGGACAGAGGAATATCAATTTAAATAGATACCGTGTTTCCCTGAAAATAAGACCTAGCCGGACAATCAGCTCTAATGCGTCTTTTATATTATATAAGACCCTGTCTTATGTTATAGTAAAATAAGACCGGGCCTTGTATTAATTTTTTCTCCAAAATACGCATTAGAGCTGAATGTCTGGCTAGGTTTTATTTTCTGGGAAATACAGTATTTTTTAAAAATTATAGGTGCGAATGTCAGTTTCATTACACAGAAAATAAGGACAGACAACTGTGACCAAAAATGATTGGAAGTCATAGAATAAAGAATTTTATGGGACCTTAAACTATTTAGCATACATCTGGATGTACTTATACAGAAGGTGCCAAAAAAAAATGTATACACATTTTAAGAAAGGAAAAAACTATTAAAATTGTAATACTCAATATATACCAATAACAAAAGATGAATACAAGTCACGTTTGACTTCTGCTATTACAAGAGGTGCTCAGAGTAGTTACCATCTGCATCCAGACACTTCTGATTACAGCGAACTACTGCTTGAGCAACACTGACCAAAGTGTCCACTTGTATACATTTTTTTTGCCCCCCCAAGTATATTCTTTCCTACAATGGATCTTCTGTGGAATGCTCCTCTTTCATACCAGTTTTCCTTTCCAGTTCACCCTTTCACAATTGCCCTTCTCCTGTCTTATAAAAGAAAGGATTAACTCATTCATCCCAATATGGTACACTGTCCTGGAGGTGAAAACCATATGGTACAAAGGGGTGCCTCTAGAATGCATTGCTCTTATAGACTAGTTCCTTTAGAGTAAAGCAGGAAACGGAAAGGAGAGGTGTCTGATTTCTTACAGGCCATCAATTCAAAGCAAGTCTCCATTATCTATCTACCCTGCCACCTAGCTTAATAATCAGAATTATGAAGTTAAGTGGTAGTCACATCAAAGAGTGCATATTAATGTATTTGTTTGAATTGAAAATTTATAATTTAAAAATAAATTTGACCAACTAATTGGGCAAGTGCTGACTGCCAATGAGGATATATGGTAGAGATATTCCATAAATTAAATAAATTAAATCTGCATTTCTAGTATTTTGACAAAATATTTTTAAAGATAAAATATTGAAAACTACATTCAATTTATGATAAAAAGATTTGACATCAACTTGTATGTTTTATATTGTTATATTTAATTTTACATGCCAATATGTAAGAGAGTTTTCTTTTTTCCTCATTTTAGGGGATGAGTAAAGTGTGCAGGTCGCTGCATTAGAGGATATTTGACTTTGCCCCACTATTTCTAAGGTGACCACCCAGACCTAGAAAGGCATATAGTGGTGCAAGGTTTTAGAGTTAGTTACCAAGATGGAACTAAATTTCCCATCTTTACAGTCCCACACCTATGCTTTTTATTCCATAATCTGCTGTCAAAAGTATTTATGATGAGAATCTTCAATTTCTACAGCTTAAGCAAAAGGGTTTTTAAAACTAGCACTTCTGTTGAATAAACATCTGGAAAATCTATTTTCTAATCTTTAAACTATAGCAATTATAGAATACTAAATATTGAGCATTTTCTAACACAGACCTTTTTTTCCCCAAACAGAACTTGAGATAGTGATCTCAAGAAAAGCAAGTTTGGGGGAGGGGGAGAGGGCTCAAACAGCAAGGACTTCATGAATCCTCAAACCAAAACGCATTTTCTATGAAAGACAAGTTTCTCTGTTTCCTTTTTAAAAATAAAACCTGTCCCAATTATAAAAGTAGTTACAGTAGTTATCTATTGCTGCATAACAGACCATCCTCAAACTTAGCAGCTTTAAACAATTAACGTTAAGTCACAGTTTCTGTAAGTCAGGAATCCGGGAGCAGCTTCGCTAAGGGGGTTTATTTAGCTCCGAGCCTCTTGTGAGATTGCAGTCAAGCTGTTTGTTGGCTGCGGCTGCAGTCACCTGAAGGCTGTAAGATCTCCATGCTGACAGTGGTGATTGGTAGGCCTCAGTTTCTTCATGACTTTTAGCAATAATTTTACGATATCAATAACTATTCTTTGAAAACACGATTTTAAAATATATTTAATTGTCCTTGGTACGGGTGGGGCATAATCTTTACTACTGTTCCTCAATACAAGGTATTTTATAACATTTTGCTTTTAAAAATAGCCACTTAAAATATTCTTAACTCAATCATTGTTCATCTGTGGTTACTTAGGGAAAAAAATAGAAATGGAATTTGGGCCCAGGGACTTGAATATTTTTAATGTGGTCTGATGTTCTGAATAAGACAGTGTGGTCTTATGTTCTGAATTTGCATTTATGCATTTGAATGCAGCTGGTTCAAGGCAATAACGTTTCAATAAGAAATTTTAAAATCATCTGTTAACCTCTAAACACATGAAAGTTTAAACTTCTGGAATTCAGCAGATCTGATTTGTATAATTGTAGGGGCGAGGAAAATTAGACTATTTCATTTTCAAGCCAAGAACACCAGCAGTCTGGAGACACGTCAGGTCTTGTACGGCTGTCGAATCATCTGGTTTGAGCCAATGTGGCGTTTCTAGCTCTGCTGATTCAGTGTCTAACCTCACCTTCTCCAATAAAATGAAGATAGTTCTTCCTACTTTCTCTGCTTTTGAAAAATGGTCGGCTTCAAGTTCCCTCTCGATAGAGGCCTCTCCATGGCCCTCTACTTGTGGAATAAATAGATGGGAATAAAACTGTTTCTTCCATGCAAAACACCTTTTTAGAGCTAGTCTTGACATATTTAAAATGTCTACACCTGGTTTTGTGTATGTGTGTTTTCACTATTTATTGATACGGAATAGAAAAATGCAGTCTGTGGCTTGAAGAGAAACAACACATGTATCAGCAGCACTCAGATGAAGGCAGTGAACATTAGCAGTCACAGAAGTCCCCTTATGCCCCCACCCAACCTCCGCCACCTAAAGGTAAATCATTATCCTGAGTTCTGACAGCATAGATTCACTTTGCCTGTGTTTGAAACGAATACACACAGTAGTTTGTTTCTGCCTTCTTTTACTCAACTTTGCTTCATCTCCTTTTGTTCTTTGTGTTTGGTTCCTTTCTGGTATGTGATTAAGTAGACACAGTTGATCTACCAACCATAATACCCGGCTGTTTCAAGAACACGTGAAACACGAGAACAGTATTTTGTTAAAGGGCCAAAATGTTGTGCTATTCTTTTTGGGCACAGAGAATAATTCCTAGGTACATATCTGTTTTACAGAGAGAGTTTTGGAACACATGCATTTCCTGAAAATACTAATTACAAAAAAGAAAATCATTCCCTGCCTTCTCTTTTATATGGGCAACATATTTTTTAATTAAATCATAAATCACTGTGGCTTCGATTGTGTGTACTTTCTCGTACATTTTGCTTTAGTAGCTATGTAGGCAGAGTAGTAGAGAGATGCACTTGGAATTGGTTGGCTTGAGCTTGGAGACACCAATCTGCCGCTAATTAGTTGTTTACCTAATTAGCATGTCACTTAACTCTTAGTATTTACTTTGCTTAATTGTAAAATGAGGCTCTGGGCAAGATGAGTCCTTAAAACTGGGACTTCACAGTTCACAGCACCCAGAGTTATGTGAAAGATGGTTTTCATCGGGTTCTCAGAGTTGTCTGACCTAGGAAAGGTAAGATGTAAAGGCTAGATTGCTGGTTCTCAAATCCCAGCATGCTTCAGGATCATGCAAAGGACTTAAAATTGATTGCTGGCTGAACCGCTCTGACTCAGTAGGTCTGGGGTGAGGTGTGAGGACAAGTTCCCGAATGAGGTGCTGGTGTTGGGGCTACACAGAACCATTGGGCCCGATAGTTACTAAGGTCCACTCCCCTGCTGACTTTCTGTCTTCAAAAGGAGGTACATTGTATTTTTCTCATGTCTGTATCTTTGATTGACATTCAGAACAATGCATACCTTGGCAAGAATTGGTGCTCAGTAAATGAATGAATAAATGAGCATATGGGCATTAAGAATTCCTCTTAAAGGGTTGATCATAAATTCATCTAATATGTTCCTGTGTCTTCTTTAAAGTTCAGAGTCAGGACCACAGCCTGACTGCTACTTAGTAAGAATTTGGATGAATGCACTAAATAGAAATGCATCATAATTGATTGTGTCATTCTCCGAAACAGAGCCAATAAAACGAAGGCCCCTAATTTATAAAATTATCCTGACACCATACTTTATTTGTTTCCAAAAGAAGCAAAAATACTTTCTCGTAAAATACTGTAACAGCAAATTGTGGGTATTGATCACACAATATTGACGAGTTGTGATCCCTTTACTCTTCCACCATCCATCCTAGAACAGGTCTAAGAAAGGTCAAATGTCACTGGCTGGGCTAGGTCACTAGTCCTCAAACTTGACTGTGATTGCAATTGCCTGGAGGGCTTGTTAATTACAAATCAACTGACAACAGCTCCAGAGTTACTGACTCAGCAGGTAGGATGTAAGGGTTTGCATTTCTGACAAGTTCCTGCTGCTGGTGGAGAATCACTGGGATAGACTAATATCCCTTAGTCTAACAGCTATATTGAAGCAACCCAGCCCCATATATTTAGACTAGCTTGAAAGATATTGATGCATTCGTTAGGAATGGGGTACCTAAAAAAATAGAAAAGAAAAGCTATTGAATTTCTATAATTTCTCCTCTAATTCTCTTAAACTCCTATCTCCTCTGAAATCCTAACGTACTCAAGAGGTACAGGAGGGTTTGAAAGATCTCTGTTCTGACAGTCTTGACTTCTTAAAATAGAAAAAGTCCTTTGAGTAAATCCTGGAACCTTTCTCAACATACTCTTTCTCCTTTAACGGGAAAACCCAATGTATTTCTCAATGTCGCTCCTATACCAGCCACATCAGCATCACGTGGGAGCTAGCTAGAAATGCATATTATGAGGACCCATGCCAGAACTGCAAAATCAGAAACTCTGGGGGTTAGACCCAGCCATCTACTTTAACAAGCCTCCCTGGTGATTCTGATGATACTCAGGTTTAAGAACCCCTGGCCTCACAGGTGTCACACCATCTTGGCACACATCCCTAAAATGATGGATGGGTGAGAGGGCAAGTAGAACAAAGGCAGGACCAGGCTTTGGGGTTAGTGAGATGGTAGATCTCACTCTTTGTGAAGGCTGATCAGAGAGGGCACAGTGTCTGGGGCAAGATGACATGGCAGCCTTCCGTGGTTTTTACCTGATAGAAGGATAGATGGCGTCACTACCCTGGCAGCTCTATGACTCAGATCAAGCTATAGAAGTGGCTGATGGGTAATATGAACTCTTTCCAAGTGTGTGAAAACACCTTCTGAAAAGTCATAGTTCTAAAAGCTGGTGTTTCTCAATTTTTTATCTTCGTATTTAGCGGTGAAATGAAAATGTATTGAGTTTTTCTTTTCTTCCAGTATGCTCATCAACAAGCACGACAGCAGGTTTTGTGGTAATGAGCAGCAGCTTTTCTAAATACAATGGAATCTAGAATATGAGTATTCTCAACATTTCTCGAGATGGACTTCTGGGTAATAGAGAGGAACACAGAGGCAACAGAGTAGCGAAAAATGAATTTTATGTGTACGTGTACATAGAAGTCGAGACAGGAGGCTTTCATTTAACAAAATATTTTTTAAAACCTTGTAACAAAATATTTTTTAAAACCTTGTAACAAAATATTTTTTAAAACCTGATGTAGCATTAATGCTGGGATGAAATAGCAGATGAAATATAGAATCATTTATCTTTTTTGGCCAAACAGTGAAGCTTTACCACGGATTTTTGAGAAGCTGTTTAATTTGGCCATATGTCCTATGCTCCTTAATGCACATCAAAATATGTTTTACATCACAGCATGTGAATGCTAAATGGCTTCTAATGTATTATGAACAAAGGACCCATGGATTATAAATACATTTTTGAATTTCCAGATATTTGAATATTTCTGACATATTGTTTTTATTGCTTTCTAGTTTAATTTCTTTGTGGTCAGAGAACATGTAAAGTATGATTTCAAAGCCTTTAAATTGTTTTATAGCCTAGCACATAGTCTATCTTGGTGAATGCACCATGTGTACTTGAAAATAATGTGTATTCTGCAGTTTTGGTGTGGAGTGTTCTATAAATATCAATGAGGTCATGGTGTGACAGTGTTGTCAGACATTCTGTTTTTTATGATTTTAACCCCCTTAGGCGGTGCGTCAATTGCAAAGAAAGGGGTATTAACATCTCCAACTCAGATTATGCACTGTCCATTTCTGTTTAATTTGACCAATTTTGCTTCATGTATCTGGAAGCTCTGTTATTAGATGCATATACATTTATGATTTCTTTACCTCTAGTAAATAAACTTTGTCTTGAAGTCTGCTTTGTCTGATAGCATAGCCACTCCACCCTTTAGGCATACTGTTTGTATGGCATATCATTTTTTATCTATGTACTTTCAACCTATGTCTTTATATTTAAAGCATAACTTGTACACAGCACATAAGTGAGTCTTGCTTTAAAAAAAAAAATCCTGATAATCTCTGCCTTTTAAATGGTGTGTTTAGTCATTGTCGATATAGTTGGATTTAAGTCTACAATTTTACAATTGTTTTCTTACTTGTCTCTCTGTTTATTTCTCTGTCTCTCCTGCTTTCTTATTTAATTGAATTTTAATTAAATGTTTTTTAGAATTCTATTTTATTTTATTGATTGCCTTCTAACTATACCCTCCGTTCTTTATTTTTTATTAAGGTTTAATTGACATACAATATATTAGTTTCAGGTGTACAGCTTAATGATTCAATATTTGTATATATTGCAAAATGATCACAACAATAAGTCTAGTTAACATCCATAACCATACATAGCTCCACAATTTATTTTTTTCTTGTGATGTGAACTTTGAAGATCTACTCTCTTAGCAACTTTCAAATATACAGTCAAGTATTATTAACTTCTTGTATAGTCATGATTATATCTCCAGGACTTACTTATTTTATACCAGGAAGTTTGTACCTTTTAACTCCCTTCACCCATTTTGCCCATCCCTCACCCCCCGCCCCCCGCCACCTCTGGCAACCACCAATCTGTTTTACCTATACTCTTTATGTTATCTATTTAGTGGTTTCTCTGCAGATTACAATGGACAGATTGCAACAGACAATCTTAAATTTCCAATCTAGTTAGAATTAATATTGTAATACTTTGCACAAAATACAAGTATCTTGTGACTGTATAGGTCTATTTACCTCTCTCCCATCCTTTATGTAATAGCTCTCATATGTATTACCATCTATAAACATTATACATTCCTGAATACGATATTAATACTTTTTGTTTTAAACAGTTCTTTGTATTTTTTTTTTAATTAAAGAAAACATGTTTTATATCTATCCATTTATTTACACTTTTACATTTACATTTATTATATTATTTTTTTCTGGTGCTTCTCTTTGCTGAAGATCTGAGTTTTACCTGGCATCATTTATCTTAATTATGAAACAACCAAAAAAAAAAAAAAAAGACAAAAATCCCTAGTTTTAGAATTTCTACTGGTGTCGATCTGATCTGCTACCAAATTATCTTAGTTTACTATTATTTGAAAATGTCTTTATTTTGCTTTCATTATTAATGAATATTTTCACTGGATATAGTGTTGTGGGTTTGCAGTTTTATCTTTCAGTGCTTTTAAGGTCTTATTCCACTATATTTCATCCTCCATTTATTTTTTTTTTTATGAGAGATTGGGGGTGGTGGTGGGGAAATCAAATCATTGTTCTAGAACTGCCCCAAGCTAAAAGCTTTATATATACTATATGCATTTTAAAAAGGTGGTGGGGGCTGGGGCAACTCACTCACCCAATACACTTCTTCTAAGTGTCAACTTCTTTCATTCTTTGCCCTCCCGCCAGTATTTGCCTGATTTTTTGTTACTCTCCAGTATCTTCAAGTAATTGTTTTTCCTATTTTGTTTAGAGTTTATTGGTATCTATGGGGAGTTAGGTCTTACAGAAACTACTCAGCCATTTCCAGAAGCAGGACCTTGAACAGTGAATTATTTTAGGAATATTGACCATCCTATCATTCCAGCTTGTAGCTATAGCCACACAATCCCCACACCTATCCTTGTATGCATTTCTTACATGTAAGCTTTTTTTTTCAACTCTGCTACATTTGTCTCATTAAACACCCTGAAAAAAAAGAAAATCTGTAGCTTCCACATCTGGAAAGCTAACTTTAGGAACAAGTTTTCACCTTATTGGTAATGGCTTAAAGTAGGGTTTAATTTACTTTAAAAGTCAAAAGAGATCTAGGAGATAACAAAGGGGAGACTGTATATACTATGAACTTGACATCTGACTCTACTACATTCAAACAATAGTTGACAATTCTATACCATGTCAAGATCCTGGTCAGAGATATATATGAAAGTCATTTAACTCATGTTCAAATTGATGGCTCACAGCTCCAAAGAGAAAGCTCTGGTTCCAGAAATTCTCCTTCACCTTTTATTACTGTCTCTATCAGGTATTAGTTACCTTGGCAACAGCAAGAAAAACCTGATATTTTATAAACATCATTGTAGGTTCCATAGGACAAAAATCTCTAATAAACAATCAAGAAGGCAGCTATGCTCACTACTATAAAAAAAAAAAAAATCAATCAGGGACTGGGAATTCATGCTATCATGAGGAAGAGAGAATTCCTGTAGGTCACAACTTATATCACAAAGTTAATATTACACAGTAAATGAGCATCACTGTCACACAAGGGGAGGCGGGCAGTTATTAGGCCTCTGATTGTTTTGTTTCCTTAAAAGCACCTTTAAAACCTATTATATACCTTGTTATGTTCTAGTTGATAGGAAAAACACAAAATTACAAATACTGGCATATTTCCTGGTAGTTTTAGTATCAACCTCTACTGGCAGCTTGTTCAAGCATTTAAAAATAATGATGATAAACCACTTTAGAAATAGATTACGGGTTTCATTACATTCCATAACTTATTCAACGATTCAGTGTTGTTGTTTTTTCAACTGTAGTATCGTATCAAGATATAAGGATACCAAAATCTGTATGTCAGAGTTCTACCAGAGAAAGAGAACCAGTAGGATATATAGACAGACAGACACACACACACACACACACACACCTATATATACATGGTGTATAAACTATTTGCATGGAAGCTACATGGGATAAAAAAATTGTATTACTTAATCTCATTTTGAAGGGCTGCAAATGCTATCAATTCAGTTTCTCTTCAGAGCGAAATAATACTCCCCAAACTGTCAAGGACATCTTTAAAAATGATTATAGCCTTTTCATTCTTCTAATAGTTTTTGGAGAACTACATTTGTTTACAGTCAACGTCTGAAGTAACAGTTTTGGGGACGAGTGCATCAGATTGGGGTTCCAGAGACCACGGTCTCATCCTCCGCCAGGCTTCCTTCTGCAACAGGCTCGGGTCTCTTGCTCACTGTCTTTCTGCCACCATCTTAGTTCTGCGTTCCCCGCACAAAATGCCCGGTGAAGCCACAGAAACCTCTCCTGCTACAGAACAGGAGTTGCCACAGCCCCAGGCTAAGACAGGGTCTGGAACAGGATCTGACAGTGATGAATCAGTACCAGAGCTCCAGGAACAAGATTCCACACTGGCAACCACACAAGTACAGCTGGCAGCAGCCACTGAAATCGATGAAGAGCCAGTTAGTGTAGCAAAAACAGTCAGAGTGAAAAGAAGGCTCAGAAGGCTATGTCCAAACTGGGTCTTCGATAGGTTTCAGGGGCTACTAGGGTCCCTATCCAGTAATCCCACTTTGTCATCACTAAACAAGATGTCTACAAGAGCCCAGCTTCAGATACCTACATACATAGTTTTGAGGAAAGTGAAGATCAAAGATTTACCTCAGTAAGCACAGCTAGCAACTGGTTAAGAAATTCAAAGGTCAAGGTGAAGCTATCTCAGGCATTCAAGAAAACACAGACTCCAACTGTACAAGAGGAGAGCGAAGAAGACGTTGACAAACCAGATGTGGAACTTAAGGACATAGAACTGGTCATGTCACAAGCAACTGTGTCTAGAGCAAAGGCTGTCCGAGCCCCTAGGAAAAACAGGAATGATATTGTAAATGCTATTATGGAGTTCATGTAACCATCTAAAAACGAAGACCTTTTTCTTGGTGTTTCCAAAGAGTAACTGCAGCTTGGTTTGAAATTTGTACTGTGTCTATTATTAATAAAGTTATGGCTTCTTATGGGATTGGGGGGGGAAAAAGAGCACAATCTCCAAAAAATGTTTTAATTTAAACAAAGTAGACCATCGTCTCTCTACTTTTCATTCTTCTCTTGACTTGAGTTTCTTGTCTTGCAAAAGCAGGTGGTTAGACATGATGACCTCTAAGAGCACATATCTTTCTAAGTGTCTATGATTTGTGATTCCGTACTTCCATACATAGGACCTGAAATATGGAGATGCTCTAGAACTGCCTTCTGATCTCTTTAAACACTGCCGGTATGCTCTCAAGAGTCCTATTTTTTTTTTAAAGGTATAATATAATAGAAAGATTTAAAGATTTGCTAATTCCACAAATCACAATTTTTTAAATGCTCAATAAAATTCATAAAAACCACCAGTACATTTCTCTACCACCCTGTGGTTACAAATCATCATTTAAGTCAAATGTTAATTCCTAAAGTTGTTTTAGCTAGATGGAGTCCAAAGTTTTGTTTTCATTGTTTAACCCATGTGTATATATATATAAAAAAAAAGTTATTTTCCATATACAATGACCAACAAAGTTACAAGCAAACAAATGAACTCCCCAAAGGTTGTTATGATTTGTCTGTTGCTTCAGATGTGGAGAAAATGTTCCAAAAATCATGCTGAAAAAATGATTCTAACAGTGAAAAAAATTTACAAGTAACAAAATGAATACAGTAGATGCCTCTGAAGATTAGACTGGAAAATATGTTAGAAATGGGAAATTCTAGGAAAATTACATAGAACTTACGAAAGAATACACTGCATCTTAAAAAAAAAAAAAAAAAAAAGTAACAACCAGCTGACAAGAACTTGCCAAATAGTGGTATGAAGGTAACTGACCTCAGATAGCCCAACGGCCCAATTCCCCTATAAAATGTCTGTGCCATTGTCATTATCAGAGTCCCCTATCATTTTTGTCCTGAGGGCCATTGTTCCTTCCTTGACATAGTCTAACAATGGAAAAATGAAGAGGAAAGGGAATTCAGGGCATAGAGAATCACAGGGAATAGGAAAGGAAGAATTGGGGCTGATTTAATGAAGTGCCTGCTCCAGTGACCCAGTTACTTTTTGTTTATCTAGGTTGGGAGTTGGCCTTAGAACACCACAGGACACTGTTTCAAAGAAAAAGTAGTTTTGGTAACTCACTGTACATTTCTGTTTTATTAACTCAGGTAATAAACTTGAATTGTCCAACACAACAGCCAACTAAGCAATACATGGCCTATTAGTATCTATCGGAAGGCAGCTATGCTCACCACTATACCCCAGGCTACACATATTAGTGTCTGTTTTGGATGAATTGTTTTTTCCTTCCCTTCAGTTTGTAAACACTGAAAACACTTAAAAGTCAAACACATAGTGCTAAAGATTTAATGTTTGAAACTTGATTGTTTAGAGGTGGTACTAACCCCCAGAATTGCAATACCCGGAGATAACTAAATACCCGAAGTGCCTTTTTAAACATTTGATCTCTTCCAGGCCATCTTTCAGTGGGATTTTATCTGAAAATGCTGGAGGGCATGGACACACACACACACACCATCTCTGAGGTTCTTTTCTTGGAAGGTAAACAAGGGATAAGATAAAAAAGCAATCACAGAATCCAGCCCAGGAGAATGAAGGGAGAAAAATAATATCCTTAATTCTATATGGAAGCAAATGCAAGTCATAGACGATCTAGGCTCTGAACCAAATAGGGGTGGGTAATTCAGAGAAAATTTCGGAGATCAATATTTAATTAAGGAGAACAAAAGTATTGCAGTTGGGAAACATTTTTCATAACAGTTTGGTCTGATAATTCTAGACTTATCTCAAAGAAATAATAATTCAAGATGAATGTATTCTACTCAAATTTACAGGAAACTCAGATTAAGCAATGATGAACAATCAAAACTTACTGATTTGCCTCACTAATTGGGCTTAGGTATTGGCGTTTCCTTGAATCTTCCTCTAGATTGTCTATCTTATTTTAAATTAATGTGTTAGTATGTTTTTAGAGTAAATAGCCTTTTAATGTGTATCTTATGTGGACACACGTAGGAGAAACCTAGCTATTTACTATAAGGCAGCTTAGGCAACACCTAGGGTTCCAACCACCTTCTAGCCCTGTAACTGGAGGCACTGGCTTGAGCCGTGTCAGCTTCACAAAGACACATAAAAGCAATACCACAGGCAGTACTGGACGTGCAGATCCCACAAAGGAGATGAGGGAAAGCTGCTGACAGACCTTTGTATTAGTTCCCGTTGGCATTGTAACAAATCACAAATGTAGTGGCTTAAGACCACACAAATGTGCTATCTTACCGTTTGGGGTGTTCAGAAGTCTGAAGTGGGTCAGCAGAGCTGTGTTCCTTATGCAGGCTTTAGGGAAGAATCCAGGGCCTTGCCTTCTCAGTTTCTAGAGACTGCCTGCATTCTTTGGCTTGTGGCCCTTCCTCCATCTTCAAAGCCAGCACCACAGCACAGCCTCTGCTTCTGTGCCTGCCTACTGTCCCTCTTACAGAACTGTTGTGATCACATTACACCCAGATAACTCAGGCTAATCTCCCCATTTCAAAACCCTCAATTTAATCACATCTGCAAAATCCCTTTGCCATGTCAACTAGCATATTCACAGGTTTGGGAGATTAGGACATGGGTATCTTTTTTTTTGGGGGGGGGACATGATTTGATTGTCAAAATGCTAATGAGAATATAAAGTTGGTTATAAAGCTCACTCACAATAAATTATTAAAAAGAAAAAGGAAATTATTAGTCCAGGATACTTTAATTCACCCTTGATTTAAGTTTGAGGAAAAAACGTAACTAGGCAAAGATTCTGAAAATGAAATCTGGAAGGAAAAATTAAAGAGTGCTGACTCAATAAATTCAAAGGTCTAAGTCATACTATGTATATGTTTCGAAAGATAAGGAAGAAAGAGATAAAGAACAAAGAATATTTATCCTTCATTTACCATAAAAAGTAAATTTAATCTATATTAAGTCTGTTCCTTATTATCCTAATGTGAATATCTTAGTCTGCTTACTAAAAGAAGGGAATTTCCCCCAATATTTCAATTTTTAATGTTTATTATATTTATATTTACTATTTGTTTTATTAGATGTGCTCTAAGCACTGTTGACCTTAACACTATTTTGTTTATGGAAAGCAGTGTTTGTGAAAATATTTGTTGCAGAGAATGTTCTTCACTTAAAGTGGTAAACAATGTTTGTCTTAGGAGGTTGACTTTTCTCACCAGCCTCATGATAATTACTGTGATTTCATTGATCCTGTTGGAAATAACTCAGAAAAAAAAAAAAAAAGTTTAGTTATTTAAATTAGAAGAGTATTCTAGCCTTCTTATTTGTACAACTTGATTTTGCAAGTAAATATTCTGTTGATTTTAAAAACAGTTATTTTTTAAATGCAACAAAAAATTCTTTATTCCTCAGGAGCCCAGTTTTTATGAGCCTTCTGATCCTGCTGTTAACGCTTTCAGCAGTGTGCAATTAAATCTTAAATGTGGGTATCCAGTTGTCCCAGCATCTCTGTTAGTTCTTTATATATTTGAATTTTTTCATAAATAAAAGTGAAAAACTTTAAACTGTGTTTATAACTATTCTAAAATATACATTTAAAATTATATTTTCAAATCTTAATGGCATTTCACTTCTTCCATTGACAAATGTAATATTGAAATTTCTGTGAGAATGCAAATGGACTTCAAATCCATACAAACGTTTAAAATATCAAGTATTTCTAAATAATATTGAAGCTTTCATTTACTACATGGATTTTAGAGCAGTAACATTTCAGCTAACCTACACCACATAATGTATACCATCAGCCATAAATGGAGCGAACACACAAAACATAGGATATCTCAAAAGTCTTGGTGAGGTTTTAAGTTTTAATAATCTCAGAAGTATAAATGATTAAAAAAAAAAGAAAATGTAATTGTTTCTATTTACTTCACTTTTATTCAGTTTTGAGACAGTTTGAATAGCCAATTTTTTATTGTGGTAAAAACCCGTAACATAAAATTTACCATTTCATCCATTTGTTAATGTGCAGTTAAATAGTATTAAGTATATTTGCATTGTTGTGCAACTAATTGCCAGAAGTTTTTCATCTTGCAAAACTGAAACTCTATACCCATTAAACACTAACTACCCTTTTTAACTCCTTATACTCAGCCCCTGGCAACCACCATTCTACTTTCTAATTCTATGATTTTGACCACTTTAGATACCTCATATTAGTGGAATCATACAGTATTTGTCTTTTTGTGACTTAGCATAATGTTCTCCGGGTTCATCCATGTTGTAGCATGTGTCAGAATTTCCTTCCTTTTTAAGGCTGAATAATCTTCCATTGCATGCATAAACCATATTTTGTTTATCAATTTATCTGTCCATATTTATGTGGGTTTCTTTCTGGGTTTTCAATTTTATTCCATTGGTCTGGATGTCTGTCTTTCTGCCAATACCATGCTGTTTTGATTAATGTTGCTTTACAGTACAAGCTGAAGTCAGGGAGTGTGATACCTCCAGCACTGTTCTTTTTTCTTAAGGTTGCTTTGGCTATTTGGGGTCTTTTGTGGTTCCATACAAATCTGATGATTTTTTGGGGTTCTATTGCCTTAAAAAATGCCATTGGGATTTTGGTGGGGCTTGCATTACATCTGTATATTGCTTTGGGTAATATGGTCATTTTAACTATGTTGATTCTTCCAATCCATGCAGATGGAATGTCTTTCCATTTCTTTGTGTCTTCTTCAATTTATTTTAAAAATATCTTATAGTTTTCAGTGGATAGGTCCTTCACATCCTTTGTTAAGTTTATTCCTAGGCAGTTTATTCTTTTTGTTGCAATTGCAAAAGGAATTGTTTTCTTGATTTTTGTTTATTTCTTTTTCTGAAATTTCATTGTTAGTACATAGGAATGCAATGGATTTTTTTAATGTTGATTTTGTAGCCAGCAACTTTACTGTATTCATTTAGTGTTTCTAATAGCTTTTTGGTGGGTCTATTAATTTCTCCACATTCTTACCCACACTTGTTATTTTCTCTTCCTTCTTTCCCTCCCTCCCTACTTCCCTTTTTCCTTCTTTCCTTTCTCTCTCTCTCTCTCTCTCTCTCTCTCTCTCTCTCCTTCTCTCTCTTCCTTTTCTTATAGTAGCCATCCTAATGGGTGTGAGGTTGCATACCATTTTGGTTTTGATTTGCATCTTCCTAATGAGCCTCTTTTCATGTGCTTGTTGGCCAAATAATGCATTTTCAATTTAATCTTTTGTTTTATTTAGTGTCTGCCATCTTCCAAGGGACTAAAACAAACAAACAAACAAAATAAACATTGATTTTTCAAATATTTCAAAACTAAATAAGTGTAAGAAATTAACTAGTCTTCCCAACGTTGCTCATTTTGTAAGTTTGTAACATCTATTCTACTGAAGATATTAAAACTTAAAACAGAACTAAGACTTTTGGGATACTGCTTATGTGGAAAGAGAGATTCAGGTTGACTGAAGCTGAAATTGGCCAGAGCCCCCATTGTGCCTCTGGGCTTCATGACCCCAAAGGGCTACAACTGGAATTACCTACCTGCTTGACTCGCTTCCACCTAGATATATCAAAACTCTAGCTCCTCCCTGGGCAGCTTGTGCACAATGGGCAGTGCCACCTCTGTAGCTGTCCACTTGTCCCGGTGGGAGAACACGTCATGGACATCCTCAAGGTATCAGAGAGGAGCTGTGAGTACCCAGGTCACTCATTTTGCTCATTGGTTTGGGGGACCATGGGCAGGCCCTTGAACTCTTCTTACTTCAGAAGTCCCTGAGGCAACCACGCAGGGCTGAGGCCACCAGATTGAGGACTCCAACACCCTCAGAGCCTGCCTGGTCACCAAGGAGCTACAGATGTCCTCTTGTATTAGATAAGTGAGTCCTCTTTCTTTCCTTGTGATTATTAATTCGCTCTTACATTTTTAAATTGTCAACCTAATGCTTCTCTTGCAAGTTGGGAAAACTTTTAGAGCTTCAATTTCTCTCGCCTTTTAAATGGATATACAGAATATTTCCAGCATCTTCATGGCTTTTGATCTCATCAGAGACCAGATTAACTGGCAGCTTTCTCAAAAGATGAATGGATACAAAAACCAAAGAAGTAAAGCCAAAATAGTGTTTGAACTTACCCTGAGTCATTGTGTGCCTGTGGGCCCAAATCTGTAGAATGTTACTTGCTATTCTTTCTAAGTTATTTGAATACCATGCATAAACCATATTTTGTTTATCAATTTATCTGTCCATATTTATGTGGGTTTCTTTCTGGGTTTTCAATTCTATTCCATTGGTCTGGATGTCTGTCTTTCTGCCAATACCATGCTGTTTTGATTAGTGTTTCTTTATAGTACAAGCTGAAGTCAGGGAGTGTGATACCTCCAGCATTGTTCTTTTTTCTTAGGGTTGCTTTGGCTATTTGGGGTCTTTTGTGGTTCCATACAAATCTGATGATTTTTTGGGGTTCTATTTCCTTAAAAAATGCCATTGGGATTTTGGTGGGGATTGCATTACATCTGTATATTGCTTTGGGTAATATGGTCAGTTTAACTATGTTGATTCTTCCAATCCATGCAGATGGAATGTCTTTCCATTTCTTTGTGTCTTCTTCAATTTATTTTAAAAATATCTTATAGTTTTCAGTGGATACGTCCTTCACATCCTTTGTTAAGTTTATTCCTAGGCAGTTTATTCTTTTTGTTGCAATTGCAAAAGGAATTGTTTTCTTGATTTTTGTTTATTTCTTTTTCTGAAATTTCATTGTTAGTACATAGGAATGCAATGGATTTCTTAATGTTGATTTTGTAGCCAGCAACTTTACTGTATTCATTTAGTGTTTCTAATAGCTTTTTGGTGGGTCTATTAATTTCTCCACATTCTTACCCACACTTGTTATTTTCTCTTCCTTCTTTCCCTCCCTCCCTCCTTCCCTCCCTTTTTCCTTCTTTCCTTCTTCTCTCTCTCTCTCTCTCTCTCTCTCTCTCTCTCTCTCTCTCCCTCTCTCTCTTTTCTTATAGTAGCCATCCTAATGGGTGTGAGGTTGCATTGCATACCATTTTGGTTTTGATTTGCATCTTCCTAATGAGCCTCTTTTCATGTGCTTGTTGGCCAAATAATGCATTTTTAATTTAATCTTTTGTTTTATTTAGTGTCTGCCATCTTCCAAGGGACTAAAACAAACAAACAAACAAACAAACAAAATAAACATTGATTTTTCAAATATTTCAAAACTAAATAAGTGTAAGAAATTAACTAGTCTTCCCAACGTTGCTCATTTTGTAAGTTTGTAACATCTATTCTACTGAAGATATTAAAACTTAAAACAGAACTAAGACTTTTGGGATACTGCTTATGTGGAAAGAGAGATTCAGGTTGACTGAAGCTGAAATTGGCCAGAGCCCCCATTGTGCCTCTGGGCTTCATGACCCCAAAGGGCTACAACTGGAATTACCTACCTGCTTGACTCGCTTCCACCTAGATATACCAAAACTCTAGCTCCTCCCTGGGCAGCTTGTCCACAATGGGCAGTGCCACCTCTGTAGCTGTCCACTTGTCCCGGTGGGAGAACACGTCATGGACATCCTCAGGGTATCAGAGAGGAGCTGTGAGTACCCAGGTCACTCATTTTGCTCATTGGTTTGGGGGACCATGGGCAGGCCCTTGAACTCTTCTTACTTCAGAAGTCCCTGAGTCAACCACGCAGGGCTGAGGCCACCAGATTGAGGACTCCAACACCCTCAGAGCCTGCCTGGTCACCAAGGAGCTACAGATGTCCTCTTGTATTAGATAAGTGAGTCCTCTTTCTTTCCTTGTGATTATTAATTCGCTCTTACATTTTTAAATTGTCAACCTAATGCTTCTCTTGCAAGTTGGGAAAACTTTTAGAGCTTCAATTTCTCTCGCCTTTTAAATGGATATACAGAATATTTCCAGCATCATGGCTTTTGATCTCATCAGAGACCAGATTAACTGGCAGCTTTCTCAAAAGATGAATGGATACAAAAACCAAAGAAGTAAAGCCAAAAGTGTTTGAACTTACCCTGAGTCATTGTGTGCCTGTGGGCCCAAATCTGTAGAATGTTACTTGCTATTCTTTCTAAGTTATTTGAATACCCTGAGTGGTACATAAATAATTGAATAGTGACTTTTAATTAAGGCTCTGTAGTGAAAGCTGCTTTATGCAAAATTAAATGCTTTTTAATAGATAATTTAGAAAGCACTTTTAAACACTGTAAGTCCCATATCAGGAAACTGAGCAAATTGCTAATTTCGTTTGTCCAAGTGTTCTCAGATGACACTTAAAATTCTGTTTCTTTTTGTAAATGAATGTTCCTTTTTGTTCACCAAGCTTGGAAATTTATTTCAATATTGCCAATACTTCTTACAGAAGAGACAATATCAAGGGAGAAAACAGACTCCATAATATATCAAATAATATTTTATATGAAAAAATAATATAGCCTATGAATATTTGGGAGCTCAGTAATGTTTCTATCCTTTCCTTAGTTTTGTCGATATTAAAGGCATTATGAATTGAATTGTGTCCCCTCCAAATTCATGTTGGTGTCTTAAACCCCAATACCTTAGAATGTGACCTTATTTGGAAATAGGATCATTGCAGATATCATTAGTTAAGATGAAGTCATTCTGGAGTAGGATGAGCTCCTAATCGAATATGACTGGTGTCCTTATTAAAAGGAGAAACTTTTACCCAGAGACATAAACGGAGGGGAAATACTATGTGAGGATGAAGGCAGAGATCAGGGTGACGCTGCAGAAGCCAAAGAATACCAGTGCGGGCCAGCAAACCGCCAGAAGCGAGACAGTGGCCATGGAACAGATTCTCCTGCACAGCTCTCAGCAGGAACCAACCCTATGGACACATCAGTCGAAGTGATTCTGTGCCAGTCTGGAGGACTACCTTTAAGAGGACTGGCAACTTTCACTTTGTCTATTGGAGCACTGAGCAATTTTGTGGTAAATTCACACAGAGACCATGTGGCGTGGCCTTGAGACTACATGGAAAGAGAGAGTCCCAGGTGAATCCCAGACCAGCCTGGCCACCACCTGAATATTACCAAATGATCTTGTCAATACCATATGGAGCAGAAAAACTGGCCAGTTAGCATGCTCAAATTAATGACCTACAAAATTGTGAGATATAATAAAATGAATATTGTTTTAAGCTACTAAATTTAGAAGTAATATGTTATAGAGAAATAATTAATGGGGGTTAGGTGTTTCCCGAAGTTTATATTTCATTACCAACAAGGAATTGTGACTACAAGTGTTAAAGCAGAAAAAAGTTAATCTAAATTATTGATAATAAAAGATAATTTCAATTAACTATGCTAGAGGAAAGATGAAATATCTTTCTAGTCTCTCTGTGGAAAAAATTATAATGTTGTTGTCATATAAAGAAGAAATTCAAGAGTAAGCATCCAAAAAAGTAGGAAAATGCATTATAACATTATGTAAGGCAGTTAATTACTAAAAACTATGTGATTTTTTAAGGACTTTATGAGGTTTTGTAGTACTTATTGATCTTAAAAATTTATAATTTGTTGTGTTTTCTTTATCTATTTTAGACAAATATTTATTTTTGCACCTAATTTTATTTTTGCACTTTGGTATTATTTTTCTTAAAGAGTTTCTCCAAAATTTCAGAACACAGGTCAAAGGGAAAATTCGACAAACTTTCAAAAAGAAGAATAAAAAATACAAATTGTCATAAAGTGTCAGGAATCAGAATGGCTTTGGACTTTTTAACAGCACTACAAGATAAAATTTAATAGACCTTCAAACTTCCAAGGGAAAAACACTTCCAACTTATTCAATACACTGGGAAACCCTCAATAAAATGAGAGAGAAGAATAAAAGTATTTTCTCACCAATGTATAAAGTCTCAAAAAATTTACCATGTAACTTATTTCAGGAAAGTGCTAAACAATGTGGTACAGATATTGGATCTTGTGTAAATAGGATATGACTTAGTTCTGACACACTTTTATTTCCAAAAAAGATGTCTTTTTGCCCTAAATTGTACCTGGTAGAATTTGCCAAAAACATCATGAAGACAATTGGCATTTTATGGCAATAACAGCCAATATACAAAGCAATGACAGAAGTCATCTAATCGGTCACATTCCCTAATAAACAGTTACTGTTATAAAGAAAAATTTGCACAAGAAAAAAGTTTGAAAAATACACTGATAGTTTCACTATTTTTATATATATAATAACATTGTTTATATAATATAAAAATCTTAAATTATGGGTACTTCGGGCTATAAGTATTTATCTCCCCCCTTCAACTCTTTTATACTTTAATCACAACTTGATCAACACCCCAGGAGTCCCCCCTCACCTTTTTTCAATCTCTATTTCCTCAAATTCATGACTATCTTGACCTTTACAGTTATCAATCCCTAGTTTTTATTAATAGTTTACTCTTTAGCATTCATATCTAAATGATGTCATTAAAATTTAGGTTTTTGAGTTTTATATAAATGGCATCATACAATGTACATGCTTATATTTCTGGTTTCTGTTATTCAACTCCCTGTTAGTAAGACACATTCATATTGTTGAGGTAGCTGATTTGGTTCATTTTTGGTTTCGGATAGGTTTCCATTATGTGAAATGTACCAGGATTTCGTTATCCATTTCTAGTATTGATGAATATCTGAGTTGTTTTCAGGTTGGATGCTATCCAGTGCATAAAGAGCGGAATTAGACTGTATCAATCTCACTTTTAGAACTCAGAAACTGTTTATAAGGGAGAGGCAGAAAGATGTTTATATAAAATTTAAGAACACTTAGTCATCCTTATAAATGTCAGGTTTCCTTCCATTTTCTCAAACATAACGACAACTTATTCTAATAAACTCAATTGACCACTCTAATTGCACCTTTTCCTGTTTATTCTGATATATTTGTATTAATTAAGGCAGTATCATTAGCTTGCAGATACAAAAAATAATGTATTTACTGAAGTAGCTATTAGACTAAATAAATACAACACATTGATCTACAATGCTCAAAATGGAAACTGACTCATGCCTCAGAATCAAAACAGGGTAGATTTCCAGAAAGTATTTTTAGGTGTGATGTAATATTAAAAATATCATCAATTCACTCTAAATTATAATCCTGTTCATGAGCTGTTAATATAGTGAATAAAGAAAAAATAGAAGGAAGAATGTGGAGGAAAAAAAGAGGCAAAGAGTAATCGGATTATCCTGTTATTAAAGCTGATTACCCCCCTCAGTCAGCTGATCAATGGTCAGGTTGGGTTCGTCTGGTCATCAAGCTGGACTTGCCCATTAGGCCCTGGAATTGTACATAATGCTGGAATAGCGGAATATGCCACCTAAAATAATCACTCACAGAAAGTCAGAACTGAGATTTTAATGCCATGTCATATGATTATACAGCCATATATACGCACATGTTTTCGTCCCATTGGCATCAGATCAAGGGGGGGAAAAGCTGGTAACAGCAAGAAGAAACTTCAAGTTTAATTTGTGATTAAAAGAAAAACGTTCTGAAATTGAATTATGATTTGAAGTCCTTGGCATGAATAGTGAAACATCCTGCACAGCAAAAAAGAGGCTGAATATCATTGTAGGAGGGAAGAATGTGTTGCATTTAATTGCTAAAGTTTGGCAAAACATCAAAAAGGATAACAGAAAATATAAAGCAAGAGATAGACTTGGAAGGAGAGAGGTGGCTATTGATCAGCTCCTTTGTCTTATTCTTGGCTAAGAAACTCCCTTCTCGTGATTCATTGAATCCAAAAGATTGCAAATCATTGCAAAGGAAAGTTTCTACAGTTCTTCCCTTTATTTGCCCAGGACACAGAATAATATTAGAGGAATAATGGACGAAAAAAACTTGTAATAAAAAAATCTATTTGTCATTAGAAATAATTGAACTGGATCAGTTTTATTTTAAACCACTGACAGACATTTTCTAAACGGGTATTTAATTTATTTAATAATAAGATTTTATCGGCTAAGGAAATATACTAGGGTTTAGCTATGGCAAGGTGTACAGTTGTTGAAGCAATTTAAAATTTTTTGTATCATGGATATTTTATGTGACTATAAATTGTGCATGAACAACTTTATGTTTATCTAATGTCACATTTATATTTCTGAGAAGTCTAGAAAATCTTTTGGTAGGGCAGTTAACATGCTGTGCAATGGCTTAGGAGTGATTTTGCTTAGCATTTATGAAACACAATCAAGTCTTGGTGTTGAATTATTAAAAAAAATAAATGTTGACCTTAACCTTGAATGATAAAAAAAAGAAATTAAAGAAATTTGAGATAATATCAAGCTAAGCCGAAGCCATGAAGAATTTTTAAGTAAAGATTGTTAAAACCTGAAATGGATTACCCAGATGAAGTTAGAGAATTTCCTTCCCTCTTAAAATGGTGACAGTTGAAAAATTGAAAGACAGTTTGAAATGTAACTAGGGTAATATTTTTAGGACACAAAGGGAAAATTTAGTTAGAATTATTTTTCAAGAAAATGCACGTCTCAGATCTACTATTGTGGGGAATGTAATTGAAGCCAGTCCCAATGTTATACTCTGACACCCATCATTGTGTTTGTACTGATGTTTCCAGCCAGTGACTGAGTGGGGCAGGGATGCTAAGGCAGGCTCATTACAGGGAGGTGTGTCGGATTTCTCTGATATCTGACTTCGGCTTAGATGCCCTGCTGGCCCTGCCAAATTTTCTTAAAACTCTACTGCAGTCTAAGACGTTCCTTCCTTCCTCCCTCTCTTCCTCCCTCTCTCCTTTCTTCCTTCCCACTCTCCTGCAGGTCAGACCTGAATTGTACTTTAGCTCTCCCAGACTCCTACAGCTCCTTTCCAGTTTTCCCTCACAGATGATTCTCCCAATAAATCGCTTGCACATTTAATCCAGTCTTGGTGTCAGCTTCTCAGAGGACCTGACTAATGCACAAGAATTCTGCTTGCCTTGGCTCAAAAAAAAAAAAAAAAAAAAAAAAGTTAAATGAAGGAGAAATGACTATAGCAATCTCCTAAATTGATAGAAATTCATCTCATAATGAAGATTATTCAGGGACTAAGAAATTATACGTAAAACTGATTAGATTTAGTTTGTCTCTGTTATTCCTATTTAAAAACTATTAAAAACCAGTTTGCTTAGAAGACCCAATTTTCAAAAAATAAATTTCAATGATCCATTCTATTGATTTTATGGACAAAGACAAATTTATTGTATAAACATAAAACTTCCTTTTGCACTTACCAAAATGCACAGTCTCTTAGCTTTATCTCCATGTAACTCTTTGAGAACTACAGTTAAATGTTCTATTGTTTTTCTTATATTAAAACAGGCACTTTATCAGCAAAAGGGCAATACGGAGACATAATATGAAAAAAAAAAAGGACATTACCTGTGGCAGATTTTATTTTTCAAAGATACAATTTCTGACATCCTATGTGCTCTTCTGCAATGTGTAACCCTCCCATCAAGAAGTGGAGTCTGTGTTCCCCTTACCTTGAATCTGGGCAGGTTTTTGTTCCTTGGACCAGTAGAGAATGACAGAGGTAACTATTGTTGGATCTGTGAGTTGGTATTTCTTACTCACTTTGGAATATTCCTTACTATTATCCTTTACATATTTCTTCTGTCCCATTTTCTTTCTCTTCTCCTTCTGGAACTCCAATCACACACACTGCTTGATTTTGTCCCACAGATATCCAGCGCTCTAATCCATTTTTTCACTCTTTTTATCTCTGTCTTTTAGTTTGAGCAATTTCTATTCACCTATCCTACAATTCACTTTTTTTTTTTCTGTGTGTCCAGTCTGTAGAAATCACATTTAAAAAAATCTGATTGTATTTTATTTTTATTTTTCCAATCGTTTTGATCTTTCTGCTGAAATTCCCATGTGTTCCTGCATATTTTCCACTAAATCCTTTAATGTATTCATCAAGTTGAGTTTTCAGGACCTGTCTGATAATTCTGACATCTGGATCATGTCTGGTTCTGCTTCTATTGACTCTTTCTTCTTTTGACTATATTTTTCTTGATCATCCAAGTCTTTTATAATGTTTCATGTGTGTCAGATTGTGTGTAAAACATTTTGAGACCAATAAAAAATAGTTACCTCCAGAAAATAGTACATCCCTTCTTCTGTCAGGCTGTTACTATTCGTGCCTAAGTCAGTCCAAACTGTAGTTGAGTTGGGTCAGGATTTGTTACAGGCTTAGTTAGATTCAATTTAGCATTAGTTTCAACTATTTTTGAGGGCACTATCTATCAAGACTTTTCTTCTACAGGAAGGAGGTCTGCATAGAGATCTCTGTGCCTTATAGCCCAGCCACCAGCTTTGTGAGCCTTGGGAGATTTCTGTGCCTAACAACCTAGCTGTTATCTTTTTCTTTGCTGGGGAATATTCTTTGATCTCTAGTTATGTCCTTGGCTTTCAGTCATGTCCTGCATGTTCTCCCCCTATCCTGTTCTATCTTAGCCTTGGAGGGAATCTTGCAGTATACCATCAAGGGACTTTTCTCTTCTGCTACTCCGTTAGCCTTTGACAGCCACCGTCTTGGGTAAAGACCAGTTTAGGTAAAGACGCAGATTGCTTTGTAGAGATTTTTCTTGTCTTTCATGTCCTGACCCCGGATTTTAGCTACTGTCATGTACTTGGGGAAGGCCAATATGCCATAATTTAGCTGGGGAGGGAGCACTCTTTTCTGACCACAGCCTTTGGGGTGTATAACCCTTGTACTAAGTGAAGACCCATGGGTTAGAGCTGGCAAGTAGTTGTAGACTCACTCTGTCTGGGGATCCTTGTGTAACAGAGTGAAATGCTCCATTTCTCTAACTCTACTTTGTTTAAGCCTGCTTTGTTCCTATGGCATTCAGGCTGATAGCTCCTGCTTAGTCTTGCATATAGGCACAACAATCATTAGAGGAATTTTGCTTGCAGCTTGAGGAGATAAGGGAAGTATGCATAAAAATAATGATTGTTTATCAAAGATTTGCAGGAACCTCTTGATCAGACTCACATCAACTAGCACAATCTTCCTCGAACCCGTTGGCCCCCAGATAACTATGGTGGTCAACCTCCGCTTGCCCCTCCCTTTTCCCTCTCCCCTTGACATAAAAGAAGACTGAACTCTGTACTTTCTTAAGATGGATTTGAGGTAATCACTAGGGCTCCCATCTTCTCAGTTGGTGCCTTCTGGATCAATAAACCTTTTCTTACTCCAGACTCTCACATTTGACTTTTGGCTTTTTGAAGTTTTGGGCACACTGACTTTGGACTGGTAACACTTGGATTATAAATTGTCACACTAGTGCACATATGGCATTAAAATATGGTTAAATGATCAACTAGTTTCTCTTTATCCCTCTCTATAGCAGTCTTCCTTTGATAGCCAATCCACAAGAGATAAAAGCAACTGTGGCTTTTACTTCCTAAGACTGTCTTGTTACTTCCTGGATTTTAGTTCCTTTAGATGTCTTTGGAGCCTCAGAGTTCTCTGATACATTTTTTTGAAAAGCTAAGATTTTGTAGCTTATCTAGCTGCTTGCTAGCGTGGACTAAATGGTCTTTTGTAAAATTCTATATTCCAATACTAAGGAGAAATCCACTATGTTTGTTTTCTTTACCAATTTGCAGTAGTTTCTCTATTTTCCTTATTAAAGGCCACAACTCCTGTCAGACAGCCCTCCGACAACGACAGCCCTTATCTAGCTTCTGTAACTGCTGCCTTAAGTTGCCCCTCAGACTTAAGGGAAATCATAAGCACCTATTCTTGCTAGGTCTCAGCTGATTCACCATCCACTGTTGACTTCCTTTAATCTTGTCCATACTTTTGAAAATAGTCCCTTAATTATACTCTTCTCAATTATGCTATTTGAATGAGCTGTCTCCTTCCTGCTGGATCCCTGATAGGTGGCATTTCTTTGAGGAAAAAGAAAGAGATTCAATTTACAGGGAGATCGTAGACAATATTATGAAGAAGGCAAAAAGAGAGTGGCCATAGTTGGTTGAGTAATGTTGAAGTGGTGGCAATGTTGGTGACATCCAGGAATGGGAAGAGAAAGAATAGATCTCCCTGCTAATAAGCCTTTTTTTAGTAAGCCTCTGGCTTTTCAAATGGAAAGCCAAGCACCAAAATATTGTTTGGGATAGAGGCTCATTTTCCAGATTGATTTTTGGAATACTTCTTGGTGTATACAGAAGGTTAACGTGGAAAACAAAAGCTAAAGTATTAGTGGAGGCTTCTTGATGTGGTGGGGTTTGGGAATGTAAGAAAGGGATAGAAGAGGGAGCAGAGAATTCCAAGGAGACAAGTTACTTTAATAAGCTGCAGTGTTTTATTTAACATACATTTAACATTTGCTATCATATAATTTACTTAACATGAACACTTAGGTTCCATGTAAGATTCTGAAAATGCCTTTATAAGAACCTTTTCTGGTAGAAGGTACTATGAAATAATCAAACCTTTATTGGTTCCTGGAACACAGTTGGCATTCAAAAACTGTTAGATCTACTAATACTAGTTGACATGTATTGCCAGGCACTGTGCAAAAAGCTTGACATATTGTTATGATTCCAATTTATAGGTCAGAAATCTGAGGACATAAGATGCATTTCTACAGTAGACAATAAAGTGACAATGAATTTACTGAGATGAAGACTGCCATTTAAAAATTTTCAGTTATTTGTGGAAAAAAAGTTTATTGAAATTCAGAATTGGATGACAAAAATAATCTCTTGATTTTCTTTTGCATGCACTTATTCATAAAGTTTATTAATATTTTGCAAATCCCTGTAGGATAAATATGACCTGATAAGAGTCACAATTATCTTACCTGTTTTCGGAGTCAGGAATTTCATTTTCTTCTTTTATTCTTTCACTAATTACCTTCCTTTCATTTTTCTCCATTTCGTTCTCTCTTTTAAATCTGACATTCATTCATTTATTGCTTCATTTATGCCTTCCTTCCCTCCTTCGTTTATTTAAAGAAGGCCAGGTGCTTAATTTTTAAATCTCATTCGAAATGGTGCCACGTCATCCGCCGGGGACGAGAACTGGGAGGTGCTGTCACGTTTCTCTCTGCCTGCTTGATCTCTGTCGAGCCCCGCCCTCTTCCCCTCACCTGCTCCCCAGGAAATGCCAGCGAGGCCAAGTCACAAGCTCTGGCCTCGGGCTTCCTACCCTTAGCCCCTGGGCCGCCCCGCCCCTTCCAGATCCCGACTGGCTGAGCGCATTTATTTGCATATTTCTACCTTTGTTCCTGCTGGCGGCCAATCAGCGCGCGGGGCGAGGTGGGGGGGGTGCTGGGCGGGGCTCGGGCTCCAGCTGCAGCGGCCGCAGGTTCCGGAGCGAGTCCGACTCGCCACGGGTGCGCTGTGTACTGCTATCCGAGCCCCGGGCCCCCCACCCGTGGCCGCACTGCTGCTTCTCCTTGGCTAGGCCCCGAAGGCAAGGACAAAGAGGCTGTCCGGGAGGGTCTTCCGGAGCCAGATTAACCTGCAGTTGCGGGAAACTACAGGCTTCAAGATGGTTTGCGGGGGTTTTGCGTGTTCCAAGAACTGCCTCTGCGTGCTTAACCTGCTCTACACTGTAAGTATCTCGAGCCCGTTCCTGTGGGTCTGGGGGCTTTGCACCTGCTCTGGTGCTTCTTAGCTTCCATGTCTGGCCGGCGACTCTCTCACTTCATCCCGCGCCCCCTTCCCGTCTTCCCACGCTTTGCGCCCCCGGGCCTAGCCATCAGTCCCCGCCCGCGACCGGGAGCCGGCGCTTGTCGCAGTCGCCTGCTTTCTCTCATTGTGAAGCCGCGGTCTTTCTGGCTGGCTGGCCTGGTCTCTGCCACACTGCTTTACCCCGCCCCCTCACCCATCGCCTTATTTTCAGTTATTTGACCAGACCTTCCCACTTTCCTCTTCTGCACCTCGCTCCTGGCTTCCAACCCCATCTGGGACGGGTTTGGAGGCGAGAGAGCCGCCTCGGGTTCGAGGACAGTTTTGCAAAATAGCTTGATCTGAAATTGTCGAGGAGGCTTGTGGACCCTGTGCGTTTAGCGTAGCTCTACGTGCTCCTGTGATTTTAATTGAGGCCGTAGAGGAGGTTCACAGGATATCCGTACCTTTGGAAGTTTGTTTCGTGCTTACATAAAGGGATGTCTTTTTTTTTTTTTGGACTGTTTTGCTCATACTGGATGCTTTTTCCATATGTCTTCCCCCTTATCAATATCCTAACTCCATTTTAAGCAAAATCTTCTAGTAAATCCTTGAGACTCCACCCAAATCGTTTTTCCCCTGCTAACCAGCGAGGGCCTTTTAGTTTTAACGTTGCAGTCTATTTTTGGTTTTTGAGGAGCAATTCTGGTTGAACTGGAGGATGGGAAAGCAGGCTGCCCTTTATTGATTGCCTACCACGTCCCAGTTTTTACATTCGTGATTTTCGTCCATCATCACACCGAGGACCGACAAAGAGGCATTGTCTAAATTTTACCCTTAAGATAGCAGACCCCAAAAAAAGGGTCTTAATAAAGTTTACATAGCTGGTAACTAGCGAGTCAGGAATAGAACCCAGGCTGTGGAATCCAGATCTTTCCACAGGCGACCAGACGGAAGAAACTTACTCTTCTGTCATCATCCCTCCATCATATAGTCTTGCTCCCTTCTATAAATACACCTGGAGTTTTGCAGCACCCACCCTGAAAACAAACCTAGCTCCTCTGCAGTAGCGGTGAGCTAGGCCATCTGTGCAAGCTTAGGTTACATCTTTGGAATGGAGGCTGCCCTGTGGTCATCAACAGGAGAGAGGCTGGGTCAGTTTACCATAACTGGTCCTTTGTATGTGAACAGGATTGCAAAGCTTTCAAGGCAGGACAGAAACTGGAATCACGTATGCTGTTCTGGTTAGTTAGGAATCTAATCAACATGGTCACTAATGGTAGACTTGGGGGCAACAATTCTAAAACACCTGGTGGTACAACGCCTTGTAACTGGAGATCCATGGCAAGTTTCAGATCAAAATCCACCTTTGTCTTATCTGAAGCATGCTTATCACATTGATTATTTATTAAATGCTGACCAATTCTCCAGGTATTTTATTAGCATGGATGGATGGCCTGCTTAGAACTTCAGATTCCCCATTTTGTGCCCTGACTTTTCCCCACCCCAATGATTTAGTCACCTGTTCACCAGACACTTAACCTTGTAGTGTCTGCTTAACACACAGTAAAAGGTCTACTTTGCATACTTGACCGAGGGATCTGTTTAGGTTAATTTGCAATATGTATATTCTTTAAAAAAAGGGAAGTTATTTTTTAAATCTAGTTCTGTTGCTTTCAAGGTATATCGTTTCTTGCTATATTGACTGTGTATCAGAAAAGCAAGGAGAAAGGTGATTCTACAGGAACATATTAAGACTTTTATATCTTAATTATTGACCTTCAAAGTGTATTCTATTGATTTTAATAGCTATGCAGTAAAACTTAATTGGATATTCATAATACTATAAAAATGGTTCGCCTTTTTAAATCCTAGACTTTTTAGACAAAAATATATTTCTTGAAATGAATTAGTGTCTACTTCTTATACGTTGTGAACAAGCTAAAATAATTTCAGCAGTTTAAATTGGAGGTAAAGAAAAGTTAAAAAGTTGGATCAGATTTTAAATAGATGCTGAAAATGTTCCACAGTTATTATTTAGATTCTGTGTTTTTCCTGATCACTCCCTCAGCATTTTAAGATGAGAAATGTTAGGTGATTTGGGGTGGGGTTAAGGTTGAAGACTTGGGAGACATTTCTTTTTAAGGCAGGAATAGGAGGACCCTTTGTAGGTTCCAATCCCACCTGAGCCACTGCCTCAAAAATATGTTCCAGGTTGCAGGGTTAGGTCTGAGTTCATTTCTAAAAGTGTTCAGTAAAACCAGGGTGGCATATGGAGTGAGTGGCAGGGGTAAAGGCCACAGCCGCCCTTAAGTGTCATCTCTATTGTGTTGAAGCATTTTCTTGAGGAACTTAGGACTGTTAGCCAAACTGTTCACATACTCTGGTGGCCTGCTGGTGAGTCTGATATTAGAGCAGACATTCTGATCTGTCCAGGAAGCATGTCACTAAAATAGGTTGGAAGGACCATTCCCCCAAACTTGTCGTGGATTTTTGATCACAAGCCAAAGGTGCAGTTGATTTTTAATCGTTATTGTTGCTATTGTTTATGGTTTGGTTGTTTAATAAGATCCCTAGTACTGAGCAACTTTAAGTGTGGTGAATATAGTTTGTATGGCAGGCTCTTCATGCACCTTCCTGGTGTTCTAAGAAAGAGAATGACTTGCTTTTTAAAGAAACTGAAAGTTTCTTCACTCAGTGAATACTTACTGAGTGTCTATTATGTGCTAAGCTCTCTTCTCATTCTGGGAATACAGCAGTGTATCCAACTGGGCTTTAAAATTAATCCTTTATGCACCCTCTTTTTTATTTACTGTCTTTTCTATGTATGATCTCAAGAGCTTTATTCAGTCAATAAACATTTACCTCCTGTGTGCATTCTGCTGAGAACTGTGGGAAACAATAAACACATACAAAGGCAAATACCTACTCTGTTAAGATAAGATCTAGTTGAGATTCATGGAGTGGGAAAGTTAAATGCTACACTATAAGGGAGGGACTGACTTTAGGTGCCATAACATTTAGGAGAGCTCTCTGTGGGTCCAGGAAATCAGGGGAGTGAAGGTCTGATTGAATCGAGGAAATGTATAATAGAAATAACGCGGATCTTTTTTACACTGTTTAGGATAGAAATACAAATTAAAACTACTTTGAGAAAATGGTTTATTTTATCTTTAATAGATCATTTAAAAATAATTTTAATTGAAAATATTTTGGCAAATAGTAAAAACCAACTTTTTAAAATTATGCTTAGTGATTTGTGGGGAATATTAGGAAATATAAAATAATGATATATTACAATATGTAACATTTTGAGATGTATAATATATCTCCTTGTACTTAAGCGAAGAAAGGACTTGTAGGAATTGCACTCATGAGATATATACATATATACAGAGGGTGCCAAAAAAATGTATACATATTTTAAGGAAAGGAAAACTGTGTTAATATTGTAATACTCAATATACTAGTATACCAGTAATAACAGATGAATGCAAGTCACATTTGACTTCTGCTATTACAAGAGGTGCTCAAAGTGGTTTCCATCAGCATCAAGACACTTCTGATTACAGTGAACTACTGCTTGACCAACGTTGACCAACGTGTCCACTTGGAAACATTTTTTTTGGCACCCTCAGTGTGTGTGTGTGTCTGTGTGTATGAATAATTTTAATTAAGAGTATAAGCAACAGAAAATAAGTTAAAATGTGGTCTTAACATGAAAAGGGCAATTTCAGAAGTTTCAGTTTTGTCTTTTTCCATGTTCATTCTTTGTTCTAAAAATTTTCCAAGTTTGTTTCTATTGATGTTTTCCGTTTGCAGTTTTTTCTGATACCTTTGAGTGCTTTGGTAAAAATCCCCATGCAGCATCAAAAATAATACTGATTTACATTCATTCTAAGACACACATTTTAATATCTCTGAAATTGAGATTGTCTTAGATAAAACTTACATATTTATCTGATAAAAATAGATCTATTTATGCAGTCTGTGGGGGAGATCTATTTATGCAATCTGGATTTGGGAAGAAAGCTCAAGTTTGAGTACTAATTCTACAACTTGCTTGGAATGTAATCTTGGGCAAACAGTTCACTTTATTTGAGCTTCAGTTTTTTGTTTTTGTTTTTTAATTTATAAACTGGTGATTTTTTTATTCTTCCCTTATAGATATTTTTTATTCTTCCCTTATAGAGTTGTAGTGAGGATAAAATGAGAGAATGTAGGTAAATGCTTGGGATGTACTACAGAAAAAATTAAGTTTTTACAGCTTCAAGTGGAAAAAGTTGAATTATTTTAAATTTCGAAATTATAAACCTGCATGTTACAATAAAGACATTTTCAGACTATTAGGATTACTAACACTTAAGGCTCGTGTTAATTCAAGCAGGTCCCACATAGGCAAGAGTTTATACCCTCAAAATATAATATTAATCTTTTTGTTGTAAGGAAGAAAAATGACTGACATACAGTAAATATAAATTTGGAATGATTTAGCTGAACTTTTTTTGTTTTTTTTTTAGTCTTATTCTGGTAGACTGCTCTAATTTTGTTTAGTCTCAACTGTAAAATAAATGAAAAACACTAGTACTTAAACCAAAGAAAAATCTACGTGTTGCAATTGCTTCAAATTTTTGCATTATCATTTTTCAAAATTATCATTTTTCAAATTTATTCTTTTTTGATATTTTAATGTGTGGTTAGGTTTATGTTATTTCTCTCTCTGCCTTTGTTCAAACTACTGAATGAATTTAAAAATGATTTGTTATTTGCAGAACCTGGAACTTCCACATGATATTGTTGTGCTGGTATTTATAGACCGCCTTTGTGCCAACTATGTTTGTAAAATTTTCCAACTTTTGATTTAAAAACACAATAACAAAAATGTGCCATTTATGCCATTTCTTACTTGAAATGAGGTTATCAACTTTTCACAAAGTTTAACTACATAATTAAGAGGCATTTACAAAGAAACAATTAATTTTGGGAAAAATTATATTTCAGCCCATATTTGAAAAGGGAGATTTGAACACCTCAGTGGCTTAATATTACATACAGTTTTTAGGTGATTTAAAAGTGGGCCATCGTCACTTCAAACACATTTGAATTACCGGTGAGGACAGGCAAGGTTGAATTCCTCTTCCTTTTTTATCACATTTCACGTAAATTCATCCTCCAAACTGTCTTAACATGGTAAAATGAATAATTCAAGCCCACTTGGAATGGTGGATGAAAACTCTTGGAAAATAAACCCAAATTCTTCAACATGCCATTCATCATCTGTCAGCATCTACTCCTTCCGTCTGCATCTCTCTCTATATTTCAGCCACACAGGATTCCCCACATAGCTTGCCCTTTCTTGCCTTTCTGTCTTCGCTGAGCCTCTGCTGTTAACCTATAATGCCTTGCTTTGTCTTTGTAAGGTTACTCAAATAAAGCCTCCTATTTCTTTAGTCAGCATGAATTGTTTCCTTAAAGTTTCACTGGAGAATCTTAATACTTGAATGCCACCCCAGCCGAATTCAATTAGGATTCAGGGAGGGCGGGAGGGTGTGTGGTTTTCTTCAAAAAGCTTTTTGGTAGCTTCCTAGCTAATTCTAAAGTACAGTGAGGTTTTACTTTGTCTTTGCCATTGACCATGCCGCTCCATATTGTAGATAGCTTTGTGCCTGTATTTACCCTCTAGCTGGTCCATTAACCTTTCCTTGGCAGAGATCGTAGCTTTCTCTGTTGTGTCCATCAGTGAGTGGCATCTTATTTTTTTTTTTTTTTAACACAGAACCTGTACTGTCTGAATACTTCTTGAATTGAATTTGCAAATTGGCCGCCCCCCTTTTCACCAGCAGCAAAACATACCTAACGGTGTATAAAAACGATAATCTGATCAAAGGTGTATCTAGAAGGCAGCCACATATTTTAAAACACGAAAGTTAGCATTGGGTTAAAAATAATAAGTACGAATTACTTTTACCTCTCTACTGTAGAATCTAATGTTTCTTGAAATGCTGTTTTTTCCTCCCTCGTTGGCCAACCTTCTGAGGTTTTCCTATAACTTTTCCCATGAGCAAAGCTACTTCCTGTAAAATTGTACTACAATCCTAATTGACTCGGGTTCTTTATATTTAGTCTGCTATATTATTGTTAGCGTAACATAAATGTATTGTAAGATGAACCCAAATAATTTTCTTTCTTTTATTCATTCCAATAATAAATGCTGATTGAGCATCAACAACAATGAATAAAACCCAAACCACAATATCCTGCCTTCATGGATCTTACATCTATGGGAGGAAGCTAGATAATAAGCAAAAAAGGAAATACATTATACATTGTCTTATAAGGTGAAAAAGTGCTATGGAGAAAAGTGGAATGAGAAGAGTGAAGAGTGGTGGGGCAGTGGAGTGGGGAGGGGAGGATAAGTGCTTAGTGGCATGTATGGTGGTCGGGATTAGCTTGCTTGGAACAAAGACTGGAAGGAGATGAAGGATAAATAGCTGAGAAAAATATTTAAGGTAGAGGGAACGGCCTTTGGAAAGAGCCTGAAGGAGGACTATTCCTGGTTTGTGTGGGGGACAAAGAGTCCAGTGTGAATGGGACAGAGTGAGCAAAGGTTGGTAGGAAATGAATCAGAGAAGTTCTGGGACCCAGGTTATGAAGGCCTTCCAAGCACTGTAAGGACTTGAGCTTTTAAACCAAATGAAATGGGGAACTATTGGTGCCTTTGTGCCTGATTTTCATTTAAAAGATTGTCTGACTGCTGAACTGAGAATAGATTATAGCTGGCAAAAGTGGAAGCAGTGAGATCACGTATCAGGCTATTCATTGCAGTACTTCAGGCAAGAGGTGATGGAGGCTTGGACTAAGAATGGCAGTAGAAGTAACAGAAATAATCAGATTTGGGGTGTATTTTGAATCCATAATTTCCTGATGGATTCGAATGGGGTATGAGAGAGACAAGTCATAGATTACTCATGATTTATGGTCTAAGCAACTGGCAGGATGGATCTGTTGTTAATGGGAATGAGGAGACTGTGTGTGGAGCAGGCTTTGGGAGGAAAAGAAGGGGTTCAGTATTAGATGGGATGCCAGTCAGACACCTAAGTGGAGATGTCAAGGAGCAGTTAGACTAAGAACGGAGAGGAATAGCTGGAGGTTTACATTCAGGGAGCGGTTGACATAGAGAATGGTGTTTAGAATTGAGATTGGATGAAATCAACAAGTTAGTGAAGGTAGATGGAGACAAGCAGTGGTCCATGGATTGAACCAAAGGCACTCTTAAAATAACAGTTTCAGGAGACAAGGAGGAGCCAGCAAAGGAGCCTGAGAAGTAATGGCCAGTCAGGTTAGAGGAAAACCTGGTAAATTTTGGAGTCCTAGAAGCCAAGTGCAAATCGTTGTAAGGAGATGGAATTGAACATCTGTGTCAAAAGCTGCTAAGTAAGATGAGGACTAAGACTTGATACTTGAATTGATCAATGAAGAAGTCATTGAAAAGGGCAATTACGCTTTTATTTTTCACATCATAGACTATATGGCCCTCAACAATAAGGACCTGCTTTCTTGAGTGCCCAGCAAAGCCCTGGCATATGGTTGGCATTTGCTTGAATGAAGGAATCAGTGCAGGGCTGGTCTACCCATTACTCCACCTCTTGTCTCCCAGACAGCTCCAAAGAAGAGGGAGAGGGGGGGTTGGAAGTGTGTTGGCAGGTGCGGGTGCCCCCTCAAACTAGTCATCCTTGGAAAATGACAAGTCAAGGTCCCTTACTTTAGATTCCCTTTGTATAATTTCTTCTCAGCACATATTATATACTATGCATTTTGTGCCTTATAAGTATAAAATAATCCGCTTGGCACCATGGAGAACATAAGAAAAATATATGACAAAGTCATTTCTGGCTTCCTGTGTCATTTGAAGAATAAAAATGAAACCATCAAAGAACTGAGGTCTTGGCTTCCACACTAAATGTCTGGATATTTAGCAATATCTGGATTTATTTATAGAATTTTCAAATTTTCCATCCAGATGTTTGGCATCATGGAAACACATGCTTGATCATCACTGAATTGTTCTTAAGTTTTCCACATTAGGCAGGCGTTCAGAGGGACAGTTCCATGTTCACGTGTAATTTCTCATTATGAATGGTTGAAGCGTATAGAGGGCCCATTGTCTGGGGCCTTCGTGTTCTTTACGCCTCTGAGGAAGCTGTGTTACATTTTGGGGGTGGAGCCCTACATCTTATTACTGTTTTACCTTCCTTACCCTCCACTACCACCACGACTTCTCTTTTGCTTTTGTGCTGAGAAAACATTTTTGAATAATTGAACTACAAAATCAAATCCAGTGTGTTTTCAAATGTTCCTACATTCCTCTTTTATCCTCAAGGTGATTCACTTACTCTGATAGAATTTGGATGCTCACAAAAAAAATGTAGCTGTTGTAGAAATAATTTCTTTGCATCTTGTTTTTGAAATGTGCATATTTGATGAAATAATGCAAATCTCTTTAATCGGCTATATAGAGACGGAATAATCTGGAACGTCATTAGGTTGGATTTCTTCTCCCCAAATATTGTACAGGTTAGGGAATTGTACAGGTATGGTCTTTGAAGCATAATGAGCAATATCATGAGTTCTTTCATTCAGCAGTGTATTTGGAGTATCTCTTCTGTACCAGGCTCTTAGCCAGGTGCCGGGAATATCAGATCAACATGTGTCTTGATTGTATGGCACTTAAAGTGTAGACGGCTCGTTGGAAGAATTCAAAGTATGGCTGGAGGTGAGGAAGAGTGGTTAGTGAATTACCCCGAGAGATAATCCAAACCCTTTACATTCTTGGATTTGTCAGCCTTGGATTTGAACTGTGTTCTAAGGTTAGAAACAAAAGATAGCCAGTGTGGTATGATCTGATCTTACTGGCTTTAAAAAAAGACCATCCAAAACCACCATATTAGGAATAGAGTCCAGCTACAGGTAACAGAAACTCAGTTACTGCGCCTTAAAACAGTAAGCTTAATCATTTTCATGTAGCAACATGTCCAGAAGTAGGTAGTCCAGACTGGGGCATAATTTCAGGCGTGTTAATCAAGGCCTCAGTCGTCATCTATTTTCGTGCCCCATCATCCTTGGTGTGTAACTTTATTCCTTGTCATCAAATTACATCTGCAACTCTAGGCATCATGATTTGTTCCATGCCCAAAGAAGGATGATGCTGTAAAATGCTTTCCCTTGTAAAGCTATCTTTTTTTTTTTTTGGAACTGTTTAATTGATGTATTTTGACATACAGTAAGTTGCCCATTAAAGTATACATTTGATGAGTTTTGATATATATATATATATATATATACACACACACACACACACCTGTGAACCGATCACCACATTCAAAACCTTGAACATATCCATCACCCTCCAGAGTTGTCTTATTCTCCTTTGTAATCCCTCCCGCCTGCCCTGCAACCCCTGCTCCCAATCTGCAGGCAACCACTGACCTGCTCAGCAGTAAAACTTAGGCTGGAGTTAAGTTTGGTAAGCGTAAGGAGACTGCTTGCAGAAAGATGGCCTAGGATGTTCTCTGGCTCATTGATTCCCTTGTTGTTTTGTCCTTATAGTAAGAAGTTTTAGGGAAGTCTTTTCAGCTAAGAGAGAGTGCTGCAATTTTTTAAAAGCCCATTGATGAGTTGAAGGATTTGGAGTTAGTCTAGGTAGGAAAGTGGTCACAGTGGTGAAGTTAGAGTTACTGCAAATTTGCAGGTATTAAAAAATTTATGATAAACTCGTGGAAGATGGAGCTTGTGTTAACCACAATTCTTCATAGGTTATAAACGAGCTTAGAAAAAATGTGTTGGCAAGATAGCACGAACTCTTAAAAGAAATCTAATTCCGTACATCCAATAGTTGGATCATCAAGTATAGCTGGAACGAGGGCCTCAGAAAAGGTCAGAACTCTCTTGCTCCTTCTATCACTTCTCAGCCCACCTTGTCTCTGCTTAAATTCTTTTTGAGACTAGATATTTACATGTGCAACATGGCCACGGGAAGATTCAGTTTTAATTGTCCTCATAGCTTGCTATGCCAGAAGAATCGTTTTTAAAAATCTTTCTATATCTCTGGATTATGATATGAGACATACTGACTGACTCCGTGGATTTGTCGCCCAATCCCACGGACCAACCACTGTGGATAAGAGGATGAGCAACCGTGATTAATAGGCTTAAATCTTGTGCCTCTGCTGCTGCTAGTGGTTGGAGGGGGCCAGTGAGACTATGTTTAAGAGTTTTATAAGAAGTGTATGTGCTGGGTTGTAATGGTAGCATATGTCTGCTACAGAGGTCGTTTCTCCTCTGGGCAGCAATTTGGCTGGTTCTTCTATTTCTAATCCTAAAATATTCTGTCAACTCCTTAATCATTTGAAAAGGTTAGTGTAGTGCTTTCTGCACTCACTGAAACTATTATAAAGGACATGCACACCATCTTTTTTTACTTTGTTCTGTGATGGCAGTGCATGTATCAGTCCAAAAGGTGCATAAATACCTGTTTATTAGTTTTAAACAATTGTATTTGCTAGAGTATTTGATCTCAAAGATAAAGGCTTTTCATCCTGCGTAGAATTTCTTGCTTCCTTTCTCCAGGCAATGCACTATGTGGTTTTGTGTGAAGGTAGGCATATGTGACAAAATTTCTAGGTCAAGCAAAATAAAAAGCACAAAATGAGTATGGTAGTCAACTAATCGAAAAGTCATGTGAGGTAGAGGACTTTGTTGTTCTTTTATACATGACTGCAGCCAGGTCTCATAATGAGTAAGATAAAGAGATGCTATTCAAATGCATCTTAATGTGGCTACTAAGCAAAATCCACAATTTGTTGTGCATTATAATCTTGTCTTTAGTATTATATCTAATGTTAAAAATTACTTAAATATATTCTTAGGCACTGTGATGTAATCCTACAGGGAGAAAACAATGCACCAAACAAAAAGTTTGCCACAGTTCTGCCTCTGTGTCATTGGGCATGTTATTTGGATACTCTGATTTATCACCTATCAAATGAAGAGACTGGATTAAAATCACTGGCCATTGCTTTGTGCCTCGGTGTTCTATGAGTTTGTGCTCTGCTGTGAGCCTGTGCTAAGAATCGCTGCGTCCCTTCCACTAGCGCCCACCTGTTTCTTCACCTTCATCAGACGCTATCCGTGTGGGTACCAGTAGTTTTGTCCCCACCTCCTCTTTTAAGATTTGCTTGGGAGAAGCAATTCCTCTTGTGGACACTTTTATAATCTTTCTTTGGCGTGATAATAGCTCTTCTAATCTCTCTTTTAAAAGTTCTTTTTGTATGATTCACTTTTGTTTTTAAGAGAAAACAGGAAAGGTTGGCGCTTCCTGTTCATAAAAACATTGCTATCAATGAGTTAACAGTTCCATCATCTGTTTTTATCAGCATTCTGTCTCAAAGGAAGGAAACGGTCATAGGTCTAAATTTACTTTAATACAATTGGTCTTGTAAGGAAACTATTGTTATTATTGAACAAAAGATTCCCGCAGTTCCTTTGTCTACCAAATTCTAGTGACAAACAGGCTTTTAAATTATTCAGTTAGAATTAATTTTATTGGAATCAGTAATTTTTAGGTCACTAGTTTGGAAGACTTCATTATAATCCTATTCTGTTAAAATTACAAACCAACCATAACATAGAATTACCACTACTCAAAAATAGTTTCTTTATTATCTTTAAAGGTTCTTTTTAAGTAAAAGTTAAAGAAACACTGATAAGCAAATCTATTTAGCGGCATATCATAATTGTTCAGGTGTGTTTTTTTGTTGTTTTTTTTTTAATTTAAAAAGTGACTACTTGGGGGATTTTTGTTATACAATGTGTTAGAAATACCAGTCATACACAGGAAGACAAGAAAACATTCATGTTTTTTTCAATTTTTTAATTTAAGAAAACCTAACATATTTTGGGGGTTCATCAGAAAATTGATTAGCTCAAATAAGTTTATGTTTGGACAGTTTCACTGTCTTGGTAATAAATTTCGTATTTGTTTTGGATCGGATAGTTAAAGCTATCTTCTTTTCCACCTTACAAATGAGAATGTGTATTTGTGTCCATGTGTGTGCTTGGGACTTGGGTTTGAGAAGGGGATGATTGGATGGTGTCTTGTTTCACATGTAAGAGTACCCACATGTAACACACCTAGAGCTTTGCTTTCTGTTATAAACAAGTGGAGGTTCAACAAATTATTGCCTACTGACTTAAGGTATATACCACTTTCATTTGAAAACCTTCCTGTTCCCTAAATTATAGGAGAGAATGTGGACAGTACTTGAAGATGCACAGATAGGCATTAATGTGAAATATTTGAGAGAGAAATAAGATCTTGTTTTAAGTAGCTGTATTGAAAGAATAGTGAAAGGAAAGGCTGGATGAGAAAAGTTGGACCAATTTACAGAGGGAAGCAAAGCAGAAGAACTTAGAATTGGTGCTCTAGTAAGAAAAGGGCTGTTAAATTTTCAAGTCTAGTTTTATTCAGGAAGTATTTCATATACACAGAAAATAATGTGGTGGACTCTTGTGAACCTAACAGCCTAATTTTACAGATGCCAATGTTTTGCCACATCTCTCTCTTTTTGAGAAGATAGGCATTAAAAATAGTCATAGGTGAAATGCCCATCAGTAGACGACTGGATTAAGAAACGGGTACATTTATGCAATGGAGTATTACGCAGCCATAAAGAAGAATGAAATCTTACCATTTGCAACAATATGGATGGACCTAGAGAACATTATGTGAAATGAAATAAGTCAGACAGAGAAAGACAAATACCATATGATCTCACTTATATGTGGAATCTAAAGAAAAGAATAAATGAACGAACTAATCAGAAACAGTCTTAGAGATACAGAGGAAAAACTGAGGGTGGTGAGATGAGAGGGGGGTGGGGGACGAGGGAGAAGGTGAGGGGATTAGAAAGCACAATCAGTAACCAAAAGATTGCCACGGGGATATGAAAGACAGTTTGGGGAATAGAATCAATAATGTTGTAAAGATTTTGTAGGGTGTCAGATGGACACTTGTCTTATTAGGGAGACCACTTCATGGATGGTGTAGATGCCTGATCACTGCACTACACCTGAAGCTGAAGCTGAACAATAATGAATGTCAAATAAATTTTTGTATGTATGTGCATATATATATATATATATATATATATATATATATATATATATACACACACACACACACACACACACACACACACACACATATGTAGTTACAAGAAGTGGAGTACAGCATTAGGAATAGAGACAGTGGAAATGTAACGGCTGTATGCAATGTCAGAGGGGTAGTGGATTGAGAGAGGGGGGTTATCACTGTGTGAGGGATATAAATGATAAATGTCTAACTATTACATTGTTTTGTACACCTGAAACTAATTTTTAAAAAAAAGAAAGAAAAAAATAGTCATAGGAATGTAAGGTACAGCATAGGGTATATAGTCAATATTGTAGTAATTATGTATGGTGCCAGGTGGGTCCTAGACTAATTGGGGGATCACTTTGTGAATTAAATGTGTAACCACTATGTTATTCACCGGAAACTAATATAAAATAATATTGATGATGGAATCTATAGATGTTTGGCAGACTTTATCTTTATAAAGGAACTAGAAATTTCTAAAAAAAAAAAAAAGTAATATTTAATGTCAACTATAATTGAAGAATAAAATAAAAACAAAAACAAACAAAGTGTTAAAGGCCCACTTTCCATCCACTTTCCCACTTTTCCCCTCTTGAAAGTAGTCACTACCCTAAAATCAATATTTGTCATATCTAATTGTCATGCAGGGTGTCATGCGGGGTCTCTAGTCCCGCTCCCCACATAAGAATGCAGGATATGGTGAGGCCAAAAAGGAACACCAACGGAGCCATAGATGGGGGAGTCGTACCACTATAGTCTCACTGGTGGCTGGATTGGAGACTCAGGAAGCAGGAGCCACACTATCTGCAACCTGACGTCCATGTCTCTGCCAACCAACCTCACTTGCTAGCTGCAATCCGCCTCTCTGCAATCCACAGTCCACACTCCGCCAGGCCACCATGCTAGCTTAGTCAACGGCAGTTATATCAGTGGCTAATGGCTAACTGGTAACAGCCGATGGCCAACTAGTCACAGCTGATGGCCATGTACTACCTGAGCCAGCACCTTTCTATGTGAGGCCGAGAGCCTGGAAATTGCTCTCTGGGGCTCTGTCCGCACACCAATGCACGCTTATATTTATAACAATTTGACCTATTAACCATAAAGAATACACAGTATTGTTTTTGTGTTTTAAAATTTATATGAATGATATGTTTTATCAATATTTATACAATTTTATTTTTTTAGATTTGAGATTTATCAACTAAATAGAAATAGATCAGAATCATTTGTTTTCTACTGTGTCATTACACCGGTTTATGAATTCCCTAGTCATGGTGTTTGAGGTTGTTTTCAGTTTTTTTACTATTACAAACAAGTCTGCAGCAAAATTCTGATATATGTCTAGTTGGGTACATGGTGTTTCTCTTGGGTATTAACCCAAGCAGAGTTGCTAGCTTAGTAAGGGATACATGTCTTTAATTTTTGTAGGTGCTGTCACGTTCTGGAAAGTGACTACAACAATTTACACTTCTATTAGAATGTGAGGTCTAGATTCTCCACATCCTTGGTATCATTAGGCTTAATTCTTGCCAATCAAGTACATGTGAGATGGTTTCTCATTGTTATAATTTTTATTTTCCTGATGTATAATGAGATTTAACATCTTTCATGTGTTGATTGGCCTTTTGGATTCTTTTTCAGTGAATTGCCTCTTAAATTACCTTTGACCACTTTTCAGTGTGCTTTTTGTCTGTTTAAATTGATTTGTAGGTGTTTTTTAATATATGTGTATGCTGGAAGTATCTTCTAGTCCTAGGCCTATCCTACATTAGTCTGGTGTTTTTTTGTTTTGTTTTTTAAATTTTTTTTTAGTGTATAGAATTTAAATTTTAATTGTGAGGTATGGTGTGGTAGGTAAGTACACAGAATCTGCAGCCAGACAGCCTGGGTTCATGTCCCACTTCTATTCCTTCCTTGCTGTGTAACCTTGCATGTTACTTGGGCACGACTTCCCCCATCTGGAAAATGGAGGCAATAGTACTACCTACCTCTTAGGGTTGTTGAGAATATTAGTTAATAAACTATAATAAAGCACTTAAGACTACTTTCTTGCACACAGTAAATGCCCATTTAGTATTTTACATGCTTTTGGGGGTTCTTGTTTAAGAAATTCTTTCATGGCAAAGTCAAAACATTTTTCTGTATTTTTTCCTAAAAGTTGAAGTTTTACTTTTTTATATTTAGGATTTAACTCTATGGTGTGAGGTAAGGACTACTACTTTCCTGTTTCAAAATGAGAAGGTAATGGTCACGGGGCTATTAATTAAAGCCTATGCTTTCCCTACTGATTTAGAATTCCATCTCTCTCCAAGTCCGCACTGTTGACTTATTTAGATCTGTGTTTTTAACTACTGAACCATTACAATAAGTTCTGATATTTGTTGGGATGGTGTTTAACTTGTTTAGTTCTTTTTTGTTTATATATTTAATTTTAGTAATTTTACAAAACCAAACACATTCAAAAGAGGTTGAATCAGACTCAGATTTTGCAGAGCATGGTGAAAGCAGCAACAAAGACAGTTTGAGACAGTTAGATGGAACCACTGATAAAGGTTGATTTGCTACTGGGAGCATTTTTTATACATACATGGTGCTGGTGACAGTGCAGCAAACACAGGCTTTTCTTCTTAATCTTAAAAATGGTTATAGCTCTTTGATAACATTTGTTCTTCCATGTACATTAATGGATCATTGTATAAAATTCCACCTAAAACCCTATGGAGACTATGACTAGCAATTTAACTTGTAGGCTAAATTGGAGGTTCATTAATGCTTTATTATATTGACTGTTCCCACCCATGAACATGATATGTTTCTTCATTTAGTTTAGATCTTTTTCATGTTCTTCAATTTATTTCACAGTTTTCTTCCTGAAGATCTTACAATACTTTTGTTAGATTTATTTATATGTGTGATGTTGGGGGTTTATTACAAATTGCATCCTAAAAAATGCATTAAGAGATAGTCTTTTGGTGCGTCAGCATTCTTTTGATTTTTGTGTATTGATCCTACTTTTAGCAACTTTTCTGGTTCTTACTAGTTTTAATAATATTTGCATTCTCTTAGATTTCTTGTCTAGATGCTCCTATTAATTTGAATCCTGACAGCTGTGTTTTCTCCTCATCTTTGTTCCATGTTCACTCTTATTCAGATGACTAAAACCTCTACTACAATGCTAAATATAAGTGGTGATGGCTGGGACCCTTGTCTTATTCCTAAATTTTGAAAGAAATGGTTCTCAGGTTTCACCATTAAGTATGATTTTTGCTTTGGGTTTTTGATAGTTATTTTTTATCAGTTAAGGAAATTTTGCAGGATTTATTCTTATTTATTTATTTATTCTTATTCTTTCCTTTAATATATAATTTTGGTGAAGGCCTGTCAATTTTTTTCTTTTTTAATGTAGCTTTCGACCTTTCTGTTACACGTTTCTCTTCTTCTTTTGGTTTTGCTCTGGTTCTTTTTCAAGTCTTCATTTTTAAAATATGGTTTTGTTTTTTTATATTGTTTTTATTCCTTTTATCTTTTTAGTGCCTTTAAACAGGTTAATTTTAGTCTCATTCAGTTCGTTTTATTAGCTCAAGTGTTTGGGAGTGCTAATCTTTTGCTATGTCTTCTTTTGTATCTCTCTCGTGGTAGATTTTTTTTTTTATGTGTTTTGTGATTTTTGATTGACAACAAAGTTTTTATTTTTTCCTTTGGGAATGGTGTGAGGGCTGGAATTTGGAAGTGTCCCTCTTGAGTCATTTTGGATTTGCTTCTGTGAGTTTCCTCCCCTAAATGCCATCATTCCCTGTGGTTAGCTTTTATCTGAATTGCTGGCTTAATGATTGCTGCATGCCTGAATAGAGTACCTTTTAAACTCCAGACATGGTCACGGTAGGCTTGGTGTTCCTCTTTCTTGCAGAATGCTTTTTGAAGAGACTCAAAAATCTTTGCTGTCTTCCTGGACGTCATGGTGTAATTTTTCTGTAACCCCTTACACTGAAAATACAGCTGTCGGGAAGTCCTAGTTACGCAAGTGTCTTAGTTTCACTTCCCACTTCTGCCTGGTTTAAAACCCAAGTCCTTCCCCTTTAAGGGACTGTTCTGATCCAAGAACCTCTTCCCACCCTCTCCTGGGCCACTACAGGACCAACTGTATGTTTTTAGTTTTGGCTTTCCGTTCTTTCTTCCTTTCTGGCCCATGGGAATTTCCCATGGTTTCCCTGTGCTCATATATTTAAATCAAATGTTACAGTCTTTTTCAATATTTTCAAGTATTTGTGGCAGGAAGGGTTCTATGGTAATTCAGTTGCCCGTGTTCCCAAAACCCTCTCTGGTTGGCTGGATAATGCCCTTTTCCCCACAAAGGTGCACATCCAATCCTTGGAACCTATGAATATATTACCTCATATAGCAAAAGGGACTTTGAAGGTGTGATTAAATTAAGCATCTTGAAATGGGGTGATTTTTCTGAGTTATCTGGCAGAGACCTATGTAATCACAATAGTCCTTATTAGGGGAATGCAGGGGTGTTTACACAAGGTCTACGCAAAGAGACGTGCTTTGGGAAGCAGGTTGTAGTCTGAGGTATCTGAAGATGCTACACGGCTATCTTTTGAAATGGAGTAGGGGTCTTTAGGCCAAGGCATGCAAATAGCTTCTAGAAACTGGAAATGGCAAAGAAATGGATTCTCCCCTAGAGCTTCCATAAGGATTGCAACCTTGTACCATAATTTCAGCCGAGTGAGGCCCATGTTGGACTTCTCACCTCCAGAATTGCAAAATAAGTCTGTGTTATTTTAAGCCACTAAGCTTGTGCTAACTTTTGGTAAAGCAGCAATGAGAAACTGATAACCTCTTCAATGTTTTTGGTATTTGTGAAGGGGATACACTGAAAACTACTGGGGGTGCAAAAAAAATGTATACACATGACTCGTATTCATCTTTTGTTATTGGTATAGATTGAGTATTACAATTTTAATATACAGTTTTTTCCTTGCTTAAAATGTATATACATTTTTTTGGCACCCTCTGTAAGTTAGAGACACAGCAGAGTGATCTAAGGAATACTCTTGACAGAATTATATAAAAGGGTGTTTGTTGTCTCTTTCTTCCCCTACATAGGGAAAAACAAAATCAGAGCAGAGATAGTTTTCAATGTTCTAGATAATGTTTTCAGTGATAGCATAATGCCTAGTCTGAGACCTAGAACTTCTTATAGAAGTGATTAAGTACCCCCTTTTTAGTTATAGCTATTATTTTTGAAAAGGTGAAAGATTCTGATTATTAACAAACCTGTAAGAAGGTAGCTGAGCTGAGAACAGTTTCATTTTCCTGAAATTCTGCTGTTGTAAATAAAGGGTTTGGTTTCCTGGGAGGCTTCTGATAGGATACCCGGATTCTTAACTCTAGCTACATGGTAGAGGTTCTACTGGTGGTAAAACATCAGACAGCTTTCTGAAACAGCTGACTTGTTTCCTGACTTATTCACCTCAAATGTATAAATTGTCCTCTATTAGTTTCCTAGGGCTGCTGTGACAAATTTCCACAAACATGGTGGCTAGAAATAAAGTTTATTTTCACAGTTTAGTAGACCAGAAGCCTGAAATCAAGGTGGTGACATGGTTGCACTCCTTCTGAAAGCCCTGGTGGGGGAGAATCTGTTCCTTGCCTCTTCTGTCTTCTGGTGGCTGCTGGTATTTCTTGTCTTGGGGTCACATCAAGCCCTGACTGTGTCTTTACATTGCCGTCTCCTCTCTGTCTCTCTCTCTCTAATCTCTCTCTGTCTCTGTTTTATAAGGGTTCTTGTGATGACATGTAGGGCCCACCCAGTAATCCAGGTTAAGCTCCTCATTTTAAGATCCTTAATTCAGTCACCTCTTTTGCCATATAATATGTTATTTATTATTTTGCTAAATAAGGCACTGTTAACAGGGAGGTCATTTTTGCAGCCTACTCCCTGCTCAGCCTACTGCCTGTTTATTTAGTCTTTGGCCCATTCTGTTTATCTGGATTTTTGGATTATTGTTCTGTACTCTGACTCACCCTTGAGAAAGAAAATGCATGATAGAGCAAGTATTTGTCCCATTGTAATTTTTCATTCTTTCTTATGCTGACTTGTAGAACAAGAGGCAGCAAACTACAGTCCTTGGGCCACATCCATTCCACTGCCTATTTTTGTATATTCTGCCAACTCAGAATGGTTTTACATTTTTAAACTGTTGGGAAAAAAAAATCAAAGGAAGAATATTTTTGTCACACATGAAAATTATATGAATTTACATTTCAGTATCTGTAAATGAAGTGTTATTGGAACACAGTCCTGCTCATTCATTTATGTATTGTCTATTGCTGCTTTCGTGTTACAATTGAATAGTTGTGGCAGAGACTATGTGATCCACATAGCCAGACGTTAAATATCTTGCCCTACACAGAGAAAGTTTCTGATCTTTATTCTAGTTGGGGTGTTTTGTCTCTGGCTTTAGTGCATAGTGGGCACCAACCATTTGTTTATAAATATTTGACTTGTGATAAGAATTTCATTAATATACTAAGAGTTTGGATTCTTTAAAACTATGGGGTTAGAAGAATTTTATGTATCATATTATTCATGCTTCGCATCCTCTTGGCCCTAACACTCAAAGAAATGTAGAGTAATAGTCCTGCACCTGAATTTAATTGTATTAAGAAATAGACATCATATCCAGGACTTGAAGTTGGTATGTGTGTTGGTTAATTTTATATGTCAACTTGGCTAGGCTATGGTGCACAAATGTTTTTTCAAACACTAGGCTAGATGTTGCTGTGAAGGTATTTTTTTACATGTGATTAACATTTACACTTAATTGACTTTCCATAAAGCAAATTATCCTCCACACTGTGGGCCTCATCTACAATATGAAGCATAAAAGCATTAAGAATAAAGACTGAGGGTTCCTAAGGAAGACGGACTTTGTCTCAAGACTGCGGCATAGAAATTCTACCTGAATTTCTAACCTGCTACCCTGCCCTACAAATTTCAGACTTGCTGGCCCCCACGATTACATGAGCCAATTCCTTAAAATAACCCCCTCCCCCCAAATACATATCCTATTCTGTTTCTCCGAAGAACCCTGGCTGGTAAGTGGTGAGTCAGTCTGATGTGTTGGAGTGTGAACCATCTTCAGTGTTTGGTCCCGCGATGCAGTGAAGATGCTGAGTGCAGCCCTCTAACCTCACCGAGGTGCTTTCATCACACCTCCTTCAGGATGCTGACTTTTACACCTCGTGAAAGGACATGTGTTATATTTGGATACCACAGAGTCAGAAATAAGCTCACTTGGGATGGGGCAGAGGACTTTTTCTCAATCCAACAGTGTCTGAAGTTGTGAGAAGGTTGTAAGTGAGATGATAAAAATGACGCAGCAGCAAATGGACCTGCTGATAAAAAGCAATTGAGAAAGTGAGAGGGACTGTGCAAATTTCGTGGTGGCAAAATTTGTGAGAATTTTTTCCCTTTCCCAAAGTTTTCATTAGGCTTTGAAGTGATGCTCAAAAAGTATATTTTATATATTTTGATTCCTCCCAACTGGGTATACAGTCATCTTGTTCCAGAAAATGATTGACTCACCACTGAATTAAAGATACTATCTCCTTCCTGTTCCCCACCTCTCTGTCTCCCACATACCTGTTTAAGTTATAGCCTCTATCAGTTAATGATTATATGGCGTGCTATTTATTTGTGTTATTTTAAAGAATAATTGTAACTTTGATTTTTATAGGTAATGATCGATTTTTGAGGCGTGTGTTCTCCCTCTTCACTTGTTTTTTTAATAAGTATATAAATAAAATGATTGGAATGTAAAGTAATTTCTTCTTGCTCAGAATACCATTTTACTCTAAATAGCGAAAAGCTTTTACACTCTTTTCATCCAAAAGTTTCAGTGGTCTCTCTCTATATAGTTGACCGTTCAACAACACAGGGGTTAGAGGTGCTGACCCCCTATGCTGTCAAAAATCTGCATATACCTTTTGATACCCCCCAAATTAATACCCTACTGTTTGCCAGAAAGAAGCCTTACCAACAACATAAATAGTTGATTAACATATTTTATGTTATATGTATTATATACTATATTCTTACAGTAAAGTAAGCTAGAGAAAAAAAATGTTATTAAGAAAGTAATAAAGAGAAAATACATTTATAATGCTGTAAGTATTTATTGAAAAAAATCCACAGGTAAGTGGACCCCCACAGTTCAAACCTGTGATTTTCAAGGGTCAACTGTATATGGATTCTAATAGAATAGATAATGACACATAAAGCAATTCATTTCAGCAACAGCCCAGTGAGAAATTTTTGACTGTTCCCAATGGTCAAGTTCTTTGATAGGTTCTGGGGAGATAGGTGAAAAGATGGGGTCCTTATGCTCAAGTCGGACAGAGAAGGGGAAGATTCATTTAGTTCATTGGGGACCTGGAAAGCATAACAGAGAAGGTTACAGTCCAACTGGTTTTTGAAGGAAAGATTAGTGATTTCCATGTGAAGAAATTCAGTAAGTTGGACTGAGATGTAAGAGTATTGGCATCTAGAAATTTTATATATGCTATTATTTCAAAAACTTAAGTAGAAATCATTTAGGCTCAGTAAACCAGGTGACTTCTGAGGCTCCATAATAATTTTATAGGCCATGGTCAGTTTTTCTTTAAAGCATGACCAAGGATTAATATAGTTTGTTAAAACCATACTATCTCCTGAGATCTTGTGTGTATTCTAGTATTGAGTATTAGCAATCCTTTGTAAGATACTGTGTGGGTCCCTGAAAAAATGTTCTTGATATTATTGTTCCAAATTGACGCTTTCCCCCCTCTCTCTCCTCCCTTTTTGGCTGTTTTTACAGTTGGTTAGTTTGTTGCTAATTGGAATTGCCGCCTGGGGCATTGGCTTCGGGCTGATATCCAGTCTCCGCGTGGTCGGTGTGGTCATTGCAGTGGGCATCTTCTTGTTCCTGATTGCCTTGGTGGGGCTGATCGGAGCTGTCAAGCATCATCAGGTGTTGCTGTTTTTTGTATCCTTTTTAAAAAGGGGGCCGTTCCCCCCATTGGGTTTGTTCTTACCTTGATTGATTACTTTTTAATAACTATAACGAATTTTAAATTATCTTCAGGAAATGGTGAGACAAACTCCTGGCGAGCATTGTGTGTATTTGTTCAACCAACATGAGGGACATTTCTTAAGGTGAAGTTGTTATATGTGTACGTGTTCCCACCCTTGCTTTTCATGTCCTAAAGAATGTATTTTGCAAATTCAGTATAGTCCTATTTATTGAGTATTGCAAATTCAGAGTTACGTGGAACTGATTCGGTGACCTCTCAGTCCTTTCCAACACATTCAGATTTCGTTGAGAATTTCACAGTGATCTATACGTTTATCTGTACTTATTTTCCTATTTTATATATGTAAGAATTTTTATTTTAATCGAAATGAAATTCTACTAGATCAGCTTTTAGGTGAAATTATTATTGTCAGTATTTTTCTATATGAACTTACAGCTACAGTGTATTGTCAAAATAATAATCATGTGACTTCTTTTTGAATTTTCTGTCAGTGCCATTAGTTCTATTTTCAGGGTGAATTCCTTCTAGTGAATTCTAAAGTTGTCAGTACCTCTGTTTTATGTTATTTCAAGAGTATCAAGAGATAACCTTAACTTGAATTCTCAGTACATGATCATTCTCTTACTTGTATTTATTGTTCAGTTTTCTGTATCATGTGCTTGTTTAGCCCTGAACGAGGAGCAACAGGTAAGCAAAGACTTTTTCCTTCTACTTTATTATGCCACACTGTATGTGTAGGAAAAAAGGGGGGAGAAATGAAAGGGATATAAAATAACTTTTTTTGTGTGCACAGTGCCATTTCACAGTACCTACCGTGTTTCCCTGAAAATAAGATTTAGCCGGGCAATAGGTTCTAATGTATTTTTTGGAGCAAAAATTAATATAAGACCCGGTCTTTTATTATAGTAAAATAAGACCTGATGTTATGTTATGTTATGTTATGTTATGTTATGTTATGTTATGTTATGTTGTTATGTTATGTTATATTCCTGGTCTTATAATAAAATAAGACCGGATCTTATATTAATTTTTACTCCAAAAGACGCATTAGAGCTGATTGTCTGGCTAGGCCTTATTTTCAGGGAAACACGGTAGCTGAAAAACCTTTTGTTTCTGATTGCATTCGTGGGCCTGATTAGAGCCCTAAAACTGTTGCTATGTTATTGCATCTTTTAAGTAGGATTTTGCCTGCACTGGGTAAAAATACTACTGCTAACAGATGTTCACCCAGTCTTTTCTCACTGGAGTGAAACATTTGCTCCAGAATATTGCAGTTCCATTCTAGCAATTGCCCTTTTCAAACTCGAATTTGTAGAAGAGTATGGGTCTTAATTTTGGGGCAATGGAAAATGTTTCTTGTTACACGCTAAGGAGTATTCTTCTCAACCCAGTGCTACTTTTAAATTGCATGTAAAATTTAAGACTTTTCATTCTTGGATAGAAATAGTGCCTTAATTTCGTTACAGAGTGAGGTATAACCTTTCGATCAGTTTTAATGGTCTTATAAAAAGTATTTATTTTAGGTACACTCAGTAAAAAGTTGCAGGCCGTAGATTTATACATTTAGTGCAGGGATGACACATTTTCATGTATATATTAAATTTTCTAGGGTCAGCTTCTGGAAGTTGGTTGGAACAATACAGCAAGTGCCCGGAATGACATCCAGAGAAATCTAAACTGCTGTGGGTTCCGAAGTTTTAATCCAAATGACACCTGTCTGGCTGTAAGTACAAAGTATAAAATCTTTTTTGGAGATGTATTACATTAGACGAATAATGATGAACATGGAAGAAATGGACTTTCTGATATTGAATTGTATTTCTTAAATGCTTTATATACACCTAAATTATATTCCATGTACACTATTGTATCATTTGTCTTCAAATATCCACTTCTGAGAGTACTGCTTATCCAGGGTCCTGCCAGACACAGATGCTTTTCGTTCTTTGTCCCTAATGCCTTCCCACTTAGCTTCTTCTATTAGGTTGGTGCAAATGTAATTGCGGTTTTTGCAATTATTTTTAACCTTTTAAACCTCAATTACTTTTGTACCAACCTAAGAGAACAAATTGTGAAAGAGAAATAACAGCAGATCAGCCTTAGAGATTCAGAGGAGGTGTCTAAATATCTTTGTTTTGAGGCATATCAGGGAGGAGAGTGGTCTGTATTAAATTGGGCTTCTTAACTAGCTAAAGTCCCTATGGTGGAGGACTCATGGAACTAACATCGTTCCTCTCCCCCTTCTTTCCCATTACAACTCTTGCTCTTTCACTCTGGGAACTGAGTTAGTGATGGACCAGTTTTAGAGCCATTCTTTTGTCCCAGGCCAGACCCCTGACTTCCAGGTTCCAAACCAATCCTTTGTGAGGTTGGACTTGGAGCTTGGCTCTCCTAGAAAGTTCAGATGTGTTTATGTTTTGGGGAAACTCCTATTACCACCTCTCTGAGACTTGAGTTGGATATCTCCTCAGCGAGGCCTTTTTTTTTTTTTTGGGTGGGGGTTATTAATTTTCTATTGCTATGCAACACCTGATCACAAATTTAGTGGCTTAAAACAACACCCATTTATATGATCTCAGTTTCCATGGGTATGGCTTAGCTGGGTCCTCTGCTCAGTATCTCACCAGGATGAAATCAAGCTGTTGGCTAGGGCTGCAATCTCATCTGAGGCTTGAGGTCCTCTACCAAGCTCCGTGGTTGTTGGCAGAATTCAGCCCCTGGTGGTTGTGGAACTGAAATCTTGTCTTCTTGCCGGGTGTTTCCCAGTTCCTAGAGGCTACTCTCAGGTCCTAACAATTCAGCCATCTCACAACATGGCAGCATCAAAGTCATCATGAGACTCTCTCCATTCTCTTAGGATTGTGTCTTAGCAACGCCACATAAACATGGGAGTGACCATCCATAGTACTTAAAAATCCCATCTACACTCAAGGAAGTGATTACTCAGTGTGGACACGGGGTGGGAATCTTGAGAGCTGCCTTAGAATTTGGGACACTACTAAAGAAATAAGGCCCCAAAATGGATATAATATTCCAGACACTAATTTTTCTTTCTTTTTTTTTTTTTTCCAGGCAGCATAGACTTTATTTTATTTATTTATTTTTTCACTTTTATTTATTTTTATTTTTTCATTTTTTATTAGTTTCAGGTGCACAAAACTATGTAATAGACATTTATCATTTATAGCCCTCACACAGTGACAACCCCCCTCCCCCATCCACTACCCCTCTGACATCGCACACAGCCATTACGTTTCCATTGTCTCTATTCCTAATGCTGTACTCCGCTTCTTGTAACCATATATATATACATAATTACATACATATATATATAATTATAGTTGACATTTATTATTGTTCAGCTTCAGCTTCAGGTGTACAGTGCAGTGATCAGGCATCTACATCATCCCTGAGGTGGTCTCCCAAATGGGACACGTGTCCATCGGATACCCTACAAAATCTTTACATTATTGATTACATTCCCCAAATTGACTTTCGTATCCCCGTGGCCATCTTGTGGTTACTTACTGTGCTTTCTAATCCCCTCACCTTCCTCCTTGTCCCCATCCCCCCTCCCATCTAGCAACCCTCAGTTTTTCCTTTATGTCTCTGAGACTGTTTCTGATTAGTTCATTCATTTATTCTTTTCTTTAGATTACACATATAAATGAGATCATATGGTATTTGTCTTTCTCTGTCTGACTTATTTCACTTAACATAATGTTCTGTAGTTCCATCCATATTGTTGCAAATGGTAAGATTTCATTCTTTATGGCTACATAATACTCCATTGTATAAATGTATCACAGTTTTTTAATCCAGTGGTCTGCTGATGGGCATTTTGGTTGTTTCCATGTCTTGGCTATTGTGTATAGTGCTGCAATAAACATAGCGGTGCATAAGTTTTTTTGAAATAGAGTTTTGGATTTCTCTGGATAGATACCTAGGAGTGGAATTGCTGGGTCATAATGTAGTTCCTTTTTCAGATTTTTGAGATGCCTCCATACTGTTTTCCATAGTCGCTGCACCAATTTGCAGTCCCACCAACAGTGCACAAGAGTTCCCTTTTCTCCACATCCTCACTAGCACTGATTGTTTGTTGATTTATTGATGATAGCCATTTTGACTGGGGTGAGGTGGTCTCTCATTATGGTTTTTATTTGCATTTCTCTAATGATGAGTGAGGTTGAGCATTTTTCATATGTCTGTCATCTGTATGTCGTTTTTAGAATAATGTCCAGACACTAATTTTTATGTGGGTGCAGTTTTTATCTGCTCTTTACAAATGTACTTTGAAATAACATTTCTTGTCTTTAATTGATACAGAGCTGTACGAAAAGCGGCCACCCATGCTCACTGTGTGCTCCGATAATAGGAAAATACGCTGGAGAGGTTTTGAGATTTGTCGGTGGCATTGGTCTCTTCTTCAGTTTTACAGAGGTATGTGCAAATAACTCAATATCTTTCATCCTGTCTCATAGGGATTCTTGTGGTACTTGATGAGAAGGCATAGCGTTTTACCTTAGCACGTCTCTTAACTTTTGGAATGTATCAATGAATATTTTCACTGAGAACTAGTATTGTAGTAGCAGGAGCCTGGAAAGTCCTGGAAATCAGAAGACCTCACAGATCTAGCATTAAGTTTATACAGGGTGAGATGTTTGATCAGTGTGTAAAATGTAATGAACAAATGAAATGAGATCAGACTGGGGTATCTCTAGGGTCTCTCCTGTTTCTTGAGCTATATGATAAATTATCATTTTAAATTTGATTTTGGAATAGCTAGGACATTAACATTGTTAAATATATATGTAATATACATAAAGGTACACTTTGAAAAATTTCCTTTCAACCCATCCTTTATTCCCCTTTGTTACTAGCCTTCTAAAACCTGCAGGTAACCAGTGCTATTAATTTCTTATCTCTGATTTTTGACATATATGACATATATTTATACTGTATTAGTATATTATATTACTTAATACATTCATATGTAATATATGTGTTGTAAGCGAAACCACAAAAAAGATTTTGATAATTTTTGAGGAATGCTAATTCCTTCCCCAGTGTCTTTATTAAACTCTTAATAACCATGGACATTTTTTTATGCATTTGAGTTGGCGATATGTATCAAAATTAAAATTTTTTTCTTTAACTCATAAATTCTACTAGCAGTGCTTTATTTCATGGAGATACTCATATAACTGTAAGATGAATACAAGAATGTTTATTGTTCATAACAGGAAACCTTTGGGCTAACTTGTGTTTTTCAATAATGAGCTAATTAAATTTGGGTATATTAGAAAGGAGCAAATAGTTAAGGAATACACTGTCTGGCATGGAAACCTGTTTCCACTGCTTATTCATTGTGTGACCTTGGGGCAAGTTACTTAACCTTTCTCTGCTTCTGTTTCCTCATTAAAAAGCAGATGTAATAATGGGAAACCCTTATTTCATAGAGTTGTTCTGATGATTACAGGAGTCAGTATATGTAAAACTTGTAATACTTAGAATAGTACCTAGTACATGGCAAGGGCTGTGTGAGTGTTAGCTGTCATTTTGTAGCCATTAGTAAATTATTGATGGATAAGTCACCATGTTACACCTCATTAAGAAAAAATAATGGGACCTCAATGGTTGTCATGGTAGTCACACTCCTGCTTTAAGCAGATAATAGAATAGCATGTATAGAATAATGCTATTAAAAATAATCAGAAAAAGCCTGTGTTTTTGTATGATTGACGTTTAGTGTGTTAATTTAATCTCTTGGACATTTAATTTTTCCTTCAATATGTCACTATAATAAATAGTTCTATGGTTAACTTCCTCCTATGTAATTTTAAAATCTGTAGTCTCAAGTGTTTTTTTTTTCCTTAGATTACATCTCTAGAAGTAAAACATGACACATTTAGTATGGACATTTTAAAAGAATTTGATAAATATTGTTAAGTTGCCTTTTGGGGAGATTCTATCAAATTTTGATTTAACCACTAATTCTAGATATTTCTATTCTAAAAAATATTTGCCAGTTTGATTGGTAAAAATAGTATTACCGTGTTTCCCCGAAAATAAGACCTAGCCGGACAATCAGTTGTAATGCATCTTTTAGAGCAAAAATTAATATAAGACCTGGTATTATATTATATTATATTATATTATATTATATTATATTATATTATATTATACCCCGTCTTATATAAGACCCAGTCTTATTTTATAGTAATATAAGACCAGATCTTGTATTAATTTTTGCTCCAAAAGACACATTAGAGCTGATTGTCCGGCTAGGTCTTATTTTCGGGGAAACACAGTACAGTCCTCTTTGTTCTTTTGAAAATGTGACAAATGAGTCTGACAATGTAGTTATATGTGTTTTGACCATTTGCATTTCTTCTTTTGTCTTTTTTTGTAAGATTTTTCCTAAAATACAGCTAATGTACAATATTATATTAGTGTCAGATGCACATCATAGTTATTCAATAGTACACACCCAGCACCATACAGTTCTTACCACACTATTGGTTATATTCCCTATGCTAATGCCCAGTTTTGTCTCGATCGAGGTCCTCTGGATTGCATGTAAGAAACTCAAAATAGCATACGTACAAAAGGGGAATTTTGTATCAGAATCCCAGAGTGGGATGCAAGGCCTAGGTGTGTGAGAAGTAGGCACCGAGCTGGTGTTCCTGAGAGGGTTGTCTTAGAAACCCAGGTGCATAAGAATGTGCGCACTTCCCTTTTATTTCCTTCTTTTCCTCCCTTTCTTCCTCTTCTTCCTCACTTCACTTGGTTTCTTTGTTTCACTTTTACTTTCTTTGGCATTCATTTAACTTTTTAATGACTTTTAAATAAAATGTATAGAAGGTTTCAGTTTTCATGTAATTAAATTCGTTGCAGTTTTTTTTTTCTCTCTATGGTTTATCCAGTTGATTTTTATGCTTAGAAAGACCTTCCTCATTTTGATTATATGTGTTCAGAAATGATTAAAAGAGACAATTCAGATGATACTTTCAGTCTCCTTTTGGAGAACTGCAGAATGGGGCAGAGGGTTAAAAAGCATTTATAGGATAAGTAATAAAGAACAAGGAAGAGAAAAATAGAAAATATCTTATTGGCTGGGGCCACAGAGTCAACCTTGTTTGGTGTGAGAAAGCCCAAAACTTAGTGTTTGGGGACTGGCTGACTGAATATACTGTTTGTGGTCAAGTGGAGCATTTGTAGGGACACCAAAGCTATGTAAGTTTTGGTTTGCTGATGTGGCACCCTGGACAGGAGCAGCTCCATCTTAGGCCTAGAAATTTGTATAGATATAGATATTTTCAGTTTTATTGAGGTATAATTGGCACATAAAATTGTAAGATATTTAAGGTGTACATCATTTGATTTGATATATGTATACATGGTGATAGTTAATTACTACCTATTTACTATTATTATTTTTTTGTGAGAACATTTAATTTCTACTCTTTTAGTAAGTTTCCATTATACAATGAGGTATTATTAACTATAGTCACCATGTTATACATTAGATCCTCTCATTTTGATTGTGTGTGTGTAACATATACATATAATGTATGTATTGCATTTGTGTATGTAATGTGTACCTAATGTAACATGAGTAATATAGGGTACATTATATATACATATACATGTGTGTATGTTATATATCTGATTCTAATTCAGTTATATTTTCCCCCCTCACAAAAAATCTACACTTGGCTCTTATTAACAAAGTGTAGATAAAGGCCAAGCTTAATGTTCACTTTTTAAAGAGAATTTTTCCCTGATATCCCTTCCTACTCTGAGCATTTTTTTCGTTTTACTTTTTCTTGGGAAACAGCTGTCTTGTGGGTTGATTTTGACATTGATTCAAGAAAAGGCATATATAGCTTGAAAACAATTCTGTGCATTCTTCCTTTCTTTCCTTTACAAAAAACAAACAAACATGAATTTTTGTCATGAGAACTTCAAAATATAGATAGGGGAAAACTGGAATGAGGGATCTCCATTCACTCCATTAGCTAGAGTTTTGCCACATGGTTTCTTTTTTTATATCTGGAAATTATTTTGAGAATTTTATTTTGTTTTGTTTTGAGCAGCTCCAATATTTCTCACCAGATCACACTGCCTTCACTTATGACTTTTTTTTTTTTTTTAAGAGCAGTTACAGGTTCATAGCAAAATTGAGGGAAAGGTACGCAGGTTTCCCCTATAGCCCATGCTCTGCACATGCACAGCCTCCCCTATTATCACCGTCCCTCACCAGTGTTGCATTTGTTACAGTTGATGAACCCACATTGACGCATCATTCTCACCCAAAGTGCATAGTTTACATTAGGCTTCACCCTTGATATACAGTCTATGGACTTGCACAAATGTATAGGACATTTCTCCATCACTATAATATACAGAGTATTTTCACTGCCCTAAAAATCCTCTGTGTTCAAACTATGCATCTCTCCCCCTGCTTTTTTTTTTTAATACCAATTCTTTAAGAATATAAACTCATGAATCTTAGATATCTAACATGTTTTTTTCAAGGAATCCTGTTCTATATGTTATATACCATGTTCTTTTGAAACCTAGCTAGAGATTTTCATAATAATTTATTTAACCTGATATTTTCTGGATAATATTTTATAGGCTCTCTCACTTTAAAAATTTTTATTTTATTCACTGTTTCAGAGAATCAGTGATTCTTGGAGTCTGAAAGGGTGAGGCTGACTAGCTGATGATGTCCTACCATAGGTGAAGTGGAAAGATTTGATTTGAACTGTTAATACCTGAAAATAAATTTAAACTATCAAAGTAACATTGATTTTGAATCTGACAAAAGTAATGACAATTAGTACATGTTCTTTGTAGAAATTTTAGAAAATACAGAAAGTTATTAAAATGTCAGACTAAATGTATCTACTGACTAAAATGACCTATTCAGAAATAGTCACTGTTTATATTTTGGCATATTTCTTCTGCCTTTCTATATTTCATAGAACGAGTACAGACTTATTACATACTTTACATATACAGAGGGTGCCAAAAATTTATACACATTTTAAGAAAGGAAAAAACTGAATTAAAATTGTAATACTCAACATATGCCAATTAACAAAAGATGAATACAAGTCATATGTATGCATGTTTTTGGCACCTCCGGTACATTTCTAGGTGTCAGCTATACTTTGGTGACTTACTGTATATGGGATGTGAATTCTAGAATCAGCAGAGTTCATGATCAGGGCTAGTCAAAGTTACTCTTGACAAATTTTAAATTATGAGCACTTTTGTAAGCTTAAAATCCAATAGGTGTCTAATGTTGATCTTTTTGCATTTTGGGTGTGGCCTCCCTTCCATGCTGTCCCTGAGAATGAGGGAGGAGATGGTGGTTCAGCAGTGGGGCAAAGGAAGGGATTGTCCTGTTTTGTCACTTACAGCTGCATTGGAGGAAAGAAATTTTCTGGTAAAATATGGCTCCAGGTTATAAGTATTTAATTGACTCAGTTGCTTTTTTGCCCTTAAGGACCATTATTTACAGCATTAGCACACCCAGGGGTGATAATCCAAATATTGAACAATCTCAAAAGTTCTAACCAGAAGCTCCTTGGGTGCCAGCATTTCCAAGGCAGGGTCAAGGACATGATGCTGGGGCAGGTTGTGGGGTGTCAGAGAAGTAGCTGTTTAACAACAGGCAGGTGTAACAACCAGCATAGCTGAAACGGTAGGTGAAATATTACTCTGAGAATGGCCAGTGGCACATCAGCATCTCATGTAAAACCATAAACGTGATTAAGAGCATGGACTCCAGGTTTAAACCCAGTTCTACCACTCATGACGTGTGTGACTATTTATTACCCAGTTATTTAACCTTGCTATGCCTCGGCTCCATCACTGATAAATGAGGGGAATGTAGGGTTGTTGGGAGGATTGTATGAATTTCTAGTGTATAGAACAGAGTCTGTCCCATAATACTCTGCGTATTTAAGTAAATTGCTTTTTATCCCTGTCGTACAGACTCCAAACCAGACTTTCCACTTCCTTAAATTAGGCTTATTTTTCTTTGATTCAGTTCCCAAACCATAGTTCCATAAACCCTCATGTGTTTTTAGCTATAAACATTCCCAGTCTTGAATTATACAGTAACTCAGCAATTATTATTGTGGTAAATTGAGAAAATGTGGGACTTACCATAATTCCCTAGAAGTAGTTTAAGGGGCTAATGAGTAGGTGGTTATAAACTAAATAAACAAAATTTAGATTATAAGTTGGCATAGATCTAAAATGGGAAATGTAATTTGTAATTCATTTTGTTCCGTTAAAATTGTGTCTTTTTCAGAGGGTTTTCACTATTTTAAATAAGTCAACTTTGAGGTAACAGGAACATAATGGACCCATTTCTTAGTTTAAACGATAAGTTATATTGGTTAACTCTTTAGTGAACCTAGTGTGGGACATAGCGCAATAACAACTTATCTTCTAAAATTGTAGCCCCCACACCTCCCTTGGAGAGGCTGCCTGCACGCCTTGGCTCATGGCCCCTTCCTCCATCTTCAAAGCCAGCAGTGTGGCATCTTTTTTTTTTTTAGATTTTTTTTTATTGGGGAAGGGGAACAGGACTTTATTGGGGAACAGTGTGTACTTCCAGGCCTTTTTTCCAAGTCAAGTTGTTGTCCTTTCAATCTCAGTTGTGGAGGGCACAGCTCAGCTCCAGGTCCAGTTGCCGTTCCTACTTGCAGGGGGCACAGCCCACCATCCCTTGCAGGACTCAAGGAATCGAACTGGCAACCTTGTGGTTGAGAGGATGCGCTCCAACCAACTGAGCCATCTGGGAGCTCAGCGGCAGCTCAGCTCAAGGTGCCGTGTTCAATCTTAGTTGCAGGGGGCGCTGCCCACCATCCCTTGTGGGACTCAAGGAGTTGAACTGGCAACCTTGTGGTTGAGAGCCCACTGGCCCATGTGGGAATCGAACCGGCAGCCTTTGTTTTAGGAGCATGGAGCTCCAACCGCCTGAGCCACCGGGCCGGCCCGCAGTGTAGCATCTTTTTCCCTGACTCTGCTTCCTGCGGCTTCTGTCATCACAGCACCTTTTCTCTGTATCTCTGAATTTGTTCTTCTGCTTCCCTGTCAAGATCAATCACATCTGTAAAGTTCCCTCTTATCATGCAAGGTGATGACATATCTGCAGGGTCTGGGCATGATGAGCTGGACATCCTTGGAGAGCCAGTATTTAGCCTACCACAGTGTTCATATTAATTTTTCTTTGGGCCTCTCTTTTGGGTTATTGACTACGTTTGAAAAAGAAGAAATCTTTTCCTCATTGAACAAATAATGCAAAATGCTTGAGAGGTTCCAGATTATTATAAACCGAATAAATATACACAACAGTGACTCTTTCTTTCTTCCCCTTTCTCTTTTTCCATTTCAGATCCTGGGCGTTTGGCTGACCTACAGATATAGAAACCAGAAAGACCCTCGTGCTAATCCTAGTGCATTCCTTTGATGCAATAACAAGGAAATGTTTTTCATACTCTGGTGGTGTTCACAGCTAACTTGAAGTTATGCTAATTTGCTTGTTTAAGGAACCAGCGTCTGGAAAATTACATGATTGACAGTGGAATTATATATTTTTACTCTTATGTTTCTCTAACTATTATTTTTCCCCATTGCTGAAAAAAAAAAAAGAAAAAAAAGGAAACGTGTGGTCTCCTCTGAACCTCAGTTGTCCCTGTAATCTACTGTATTCTCAGTGTCTAGCACTATCCTTTGTGGCCTTTCTTAGCATTTTAACTGCAGAACAACTTTGTATGGCACTATGCTGTTGATCTTATTGTGAATCTAAGTACACGTCTCACTGGAATAATTAATTGTATGTAGCACTGTGCTGTGTAGATTACTTCCTACAGGGAAAAAAAGAATTCAAGTTTATTAAAGCCAGTAAGTATAAGTTTCTATTAATATTGTGTTAAGTTCAGAATGGGAAATCTAAATTCCCTTTTTTATTTTATTTTATTTTATTATTTTATTTTTTTGTCTTTTGAGAAGGTATGTATTGTGGTGAAAATTGTTAACATAAAAGTTATAATTTAGTTCTAGTAGTCTTTTATTACACTAATGTATTCTAGAAATAGCTATGTCTTTAGGAAAGTGTGGTTTAGTTTTTGATTTTTATAGGTAAGTACAAAGGAAATGGTCTTATGAATCTTCTCATGTGTCACATGGGCCTTCAGCCTTCAAAATGGAATGAGTTTGAGAAATTCAGAAAGTGTATCTATATAATGTTGATATTTTATAATAATTTGAAATCCAAGACTGCATTTTTAAACAAGCTACTATTATTGCATTGGCCCACGTAGCAAAAAGATATTTGATTATCTTACAAATTGTCAAATACCTTTTTCATGAAATTTCTCAGTATTGTAACAGCAAATTGTCAAATACAAGCATATTTGAATGTGAATTCCCATCATTTGAAATTGAAATAGTATTGTGATCCTGTATATTATGTTAAAAAAATTAAAGGATGGAAACCTTTCTTCATGTATGAGTATCTGAATTAAAAAAAAACTAATGGGAGAGTTGATACATGAATTAAGTTAAGTGGACTTCATTGTTCTTTCTTTTTTTTTAAATTTGGGTTCTGTTTTAACTATAGCTGAGTATTGATATTTTAGTGTATAATCCACCCATGGAAATGAATTTCCAGCACTAATGTCTACTGGTAGTCATCCCAAAATCCTTTCTTAAAGTGTTTCAGTTTAATATTTTCTCCATAGTGAGAATTATTTTTTAAAAGAGAAGTTATTCATATTTATTTGGGGAAAAATAGGTAAGTTCTTCCTGTTACAGAAAATCCCTAATTTCTTGTCTTGAATTCTATGTAGTATATGGTATTTTATCAGTCATTTTCTTGATGGGTTTTGGACCAAGAAAGATGGTAAGTGATTGATCTATAGAATGTTAGAGTATTGTGTGTGTGTGTGTGTGTGTGTGTGTGTGTGTGTGTGTCGCTTCCATGACTGGAAGATTGCTAATCTTTCAAGAAAACTAAATTGTGACATTCCCGTGATGTTGTAGGGGAGGAAAAATAACTTTCCCTCAACTGTTCTGAGTTCGGCTGACGCCCTGCGTAATAAGACAGATTAACAAGAGGAAAGCAAGTTTATCCACATGCATACCTCATGTATACATAGGAGATACCCAGAAAAATTAAGTAACTTCCCTAGATGGCCCAACCCACCATCTTAAATACCATCTTTAGCGAAAGACGAAAGAGGTGTGTGTGTGTGTGTGTGTGTGTGTGTGTGTGTGTGTGTAGGCCAGTGAATGGGGTGGTTACCAGGAACAGTGCAGTAAACATAGGTAAGGTTTGTTATGTAGAATTATTCAGTGACTTTTACATTGTTAAGTTTCTTGTGATTTAGAGTCCTCCTTCCCATCATACAGAGAAGGAGACAGCCTACAAATGGAGATTCCCTTTAAAAATGTGAATTTCCCTTACATAAGGGTAAACTTCTACTCCTGTTTTCAGAGCTTCTGTGTGTGCTGTTTCTCAGAAATAATCAGCTCAAAAGAATCTTTATGCCTAAGAGGTATGTTCTGGGGTAGCATATTCTGCCATCCTTCAATGTCATGTTGAGTTCTGAACAACACTAACACAGTTCCCACTTATACATAAAATGAAATTGTGAGTGACGCATAGAGGAAATGAGGCTTTTGAACTCTTATCTTCCTTTAAGGCATTTTGTTTGTTCTCTTCCCTATTTGCTTTGTGAACTTCACTGGAGTTTCTGGAATCTTCTAATACTTTTCTTGATAGAAAGGATTATATGTGGAAAGGGCAATGGCGGCAAGAACCAACCCATAGCCTTGGTCTGTGCTCTAATTGCAATGGACTTTATTTGGGTCCACCTAATTACAAATCAAAGCTTTGGAGGCATGCATCTTTAGGGCTATAAACTATAGCATTGTAAGAGTAGGTAATAGCTGGTATTAGCCACTCAAGAAATAACATACCAGGGGTGCCAAAAAAAGTATACAAGTGGACACTTTGGTTAACGTTGCTCAAGCAGTAGTTTGCTGGAATCAGAAGTGTCTGGACGCTGATGGTAACCACTTTGAGTACCTCTTGTAATTGCAGAAGTAAAACGTGACTTGTATTCATCTTTTGTATATATTGAGTTTTACAGTTTTAATATGTTTTCCCTTTTATGTGTAGACATATTTTTGGCACACTCTGTATTTTTAAGTATCAAGCATAGCCTTGTTAGGTTAAGCTTTCTGTTCCCTCAGGCAGATCTAAAGGTGATAGATTCTCCAGCGTCTTTTAAGAGGTCTCCTGTGATCTCTGTGTCTGGGTACAGAGATACAGCTCCCATTCCATAGCGTATTATAACACTTGCTGGAAAGGCCTCTGAATAGGTCTATCCTGAATCCCAAATGGCTGCTGGTGAGCAAGGGGAGGTCAGGCTGATCCCAAGCCAACTCAAAACCCTGGAGCTCCTTTTTTTCTAAACCTAGCATTTATTTTAGAAAAGAAATGGCTACTTTTATAAATTTCTCTTGGTTCCTGTTTACATGTTCGAGTTAGAAGAATATTTCTTGAAACATTCGTCCAGCCTTGATGTTAAAGGTGAAATTTTAGTTAGAGAATATAATGCTCATACCAAGGGAAAATATTAGACTGTAATTTCTAAAATCTGAGTGCATGTGGCATAAATTCCTCCCAGATACTCTGTTTTCTAAGCAGCAGCGAGTTTAGTATGAAAACCAGTTTTGCATGTTCAACCTAAGTAATATGATGCTGAATGGAACCTTTCAGAGAGAGGAAAGAAACCAGGGTGTGGCTTTTAGTTCTTAGTTTCCTTAAGCCAAAAGCCTCCTCCTATAATTTTCTTAAATATTTGTGTAACCCTGTTACAGTTTATTCATCGTTTTGAAGATGCACCGAGTAAATATATGAAACACTTTTTAGCTGGTACTGAAAAGTTAGAATCACATTTTTGTGTAGTACATTTCATAGGCGAAAAACACTTTTAGGCATTGTGATCAGACAAATAGGATCATTCACATGTCACTTGTTTTATTAGAGATGACGATAAAGTTAAAGACAGAGCTTTCCAGGTTTCTGGGAAAGTGAAGGGATTTGTGTCCAGTTACTCTGCACTTGGTATATTTGGGGCTGGCAGTTAATTTTTACTCCAGGCCCTCTATGCCAACTACAATTACAATATGTGTTAGTGAGTGTTTTCTAAACCATTTTAAGGAAGCAACCAGCAGTGCCCTCCACCCTACCCCAGAGAGAGAGAGAGACAGAGAGAGAGAAACAGCCCTGGTGTGGAAGTTTTTCTGGAATGTCATATCACAACCTGGCAATTGTAGTCATTGAAATACCTCTGGAGACTAGAAAAGGGGAAAATCAGACCCTCCTGCCATGTATGAGGCTACTTCTCATCTACTCTCCTCAGGAAAGTCAGCTTTTGGAATTCATTTTCCAGTAAGGGCTTGAGGGAGTTGCCTGTGAGTTAAAATATACACGTGTGTCAGAGTGGACTTTGATATCACTTGGAGGGTGAAACCACTTTTGCTTACTTTCAGATCTTGCTTTTTACAAGTAGATGAGGTCATAGCTTGACAAGTGGCTATTTAATAAGTTAAGGTGACTTTATTTGGACTTTGAAGTCTGCCTCTTTGGTGAGACAGTGAAGAAAGTTTTGTTTCTGCCTTAGGGTTTTTTTCTGTTCTCCCCCCAGCTCCCATTCTTGCCAGTGATTACTAAATATAAGGACTCAGTAGCTACTTAGGATTACCGATTGCACAAAACAAACAAAAAACCAAAGCAGAGATAGATGGTCATAATCGGTCATTTGAGGAAGACTGGCTCTAAAACAGGTAAATATGGTTTAATCAAACATGTTGCTCATCCACGTAAATGACTCTTACAGATGATTTACATTACCAACGTTTTAAAAAGTTAGTTCCTCTGTTTTCCCCCTAAGCTAGGAGGCCTCAGATAAAATTGACTTTAAAAAATGTTAATGTGGTAAAACATACATAAAATGTGTCACTGTAACCATTTTTATCTGTATAATTCAATGTCATATAAGTATATTCACATTGTTCCACAACCATCACCACCATCCATTTCCAGAACTTTTTCATCTTCCCAAACTGAAAATCTGTACCTGTTAAACAGTAACTCCCCTTTCCCCTCCCTCTTCTCAGATCTTGGCAACCCCCAGTCTACTTTCTGTCTCTATGAATTTGACTACCCTAGATATCCCATATAAGCCGAATCACACAATATTTGTTCCTTTGAAACGGGTTTATTTCACTCACCATAATGTCGTCAAGGTTCATCTATGTTGTAGCATGTATCAGAATTTCCTTTTAAAGGCTGAATAGTATTCCATTGTCTGTATATACCACCTTTTGTTTATCCATTCATCAGTGGATATTTGGGTGGCTTCCAACTCCTGGCTATTGTGAATAATGCTGCTATGAACATGAGAGTACAAATATCTTTCCCCTGCTTTCAGTTGATAAACTATGTAATCATATCTGGAGGTGGCCAATTTGGGGGGAGGTATGTTTAAACAGCATTGCCACTGGCATCTTCACAGAACTCTTTCTCTGGAATGGTTTTTTTAGGACAGATTCTCAGAAGTTGAGGAGCCTGGGTCAATGTCAAACTTTTTTTTTTTTTTTTTAATGACTTTTGCTCTGTGTTTAACACTTTTCTGAGACTCATTTTCCTTGAACCTTGACATTTGACTTCACAGAGATTTCTTGATATTTCCAAAATTATATGTATTGCCAAAACACTGTTTTGTCACTAGTAAATTTCAAGAACTTAATCTTATGTCACATTAACCCAATAAAAATGAAACATTATTTTGCTGTATGATAGATGAAGATCTTAGAAGTTGTCATTCAAAATATTTGTTTATACATGTGAAAAATATTTTTTTCCTCCCATTAACCCTCAGAGAACTTTCTAAATGGAATATTTTACCTTTTTAAGCACATGTAAGCTACTGACTTATGAGAAGGAAGCCCAATTCTTCTGGTGATATTTTTGCTGAGGATTTTTATGTCGTTAAATCAACAATATATGCTCAGAACCTATTCGTGAATAGCTCTGTCAAACTACTGTGAAAGAGAAAAGTATTTAAAATATATTATCTGCCCTGAAAAAGTTAATGATACCAAAGGATCTATTCAGAAAAAGATCTATCTAAAAAAAAGTTATTCAAGACAAGCAATAAATAATCAATACGCAAAGTATTGTACAGACCATCACAGCCATTCCAGGGCTAAAGCAGTTAGTGGGGGCTGAGTAATAAAAAGAATTCCATATAATCATGAATGTGAAGTTACTCAATATGTCGTGAAGAAATTAATAGAGTTCTAGTTTTTGTCAGGCAGAAGAAAGAGTTACAGTGGCTAAAGCTGCTCCCCTATCTGATGCTATGCTCTTTCTCAACTTTTCCAGATAACTAGTGACCTCTGATCTCTACCTAATAGACAAGATAGCACTGCCCTTTGCTCTTCTCCCAGTCACATTTTAATGAAGAAGATAGGAACAATTCAACTGAATTGATTCCAGGCCAGGACTCAACACCTTGAGAGACCAAATATAAGACTAAGTCTCAGGATTTCTTTAGTGTATGTTCATGAGTGCAGATGTTCTTTGAATGACCTTTTCACAAAATGATTCTTCTGAAGGGGGAAGCTACCTGCCAGAGCCTTTCTGTGAGAGCATTCAGCTGGACAAAATCTAACTAAACTTGAATTACAAAATTAAGGTGTGGACATACATAGGAGTTTTAGGCCAGGGTGGGGAGGGGTTGTCTTCAATTTAGGTACCTGATTTTCTTGTGATGCCGTTCTTCTACCTCTTCTTTCACACTAAAGCATATGCTGTTTGAAACGGCTATTGATAAAGCTAATATCTTTTAGTCACCCAGCGAGAAATTATAGTGAGCTGTGATGAGAACTTGGTCTTCATTGCTTGAACTAGTTTTGTCTTGTCCCCTCTTTGAACATTTTGCATCCAAAGGTGAATGAACCAAATAGGTGTTCTGTGAAAGACCAACTTGGGGGAAAAAAGATATAACAGTTTGAACACCCTCAAAAGGATTTATTTTTTTAAAAAGTTTGGCTCACTATGGTAGTATACAATGTTGTTTTCATATATGCATACTTGAAACCAAATTAAAAAAAAACATTGCTGTTGTAACATTAAACCATAATCTATCAGCATGGCCACCAGTGCTTCTGCCTTCTCCAGAGTCTTCTGAAATCTCTGGTTCCAAGTCGCAAGGCCTAACAGAGTGAAGAGCTTGCAAAGTTTGTTTTTGCTCTACAGTTCGGTCTTCAGCAACTTGAGAGCTTTCTTCATGTTGTCGAGCACTAATGGGGGGAAAAGTTATAAGAGTCAAGACGTGACCAAAAATTATATTAACAGATATAGTAAACCCCCAAACTTGAAGACTGTTGCTTAATGGGGTGCTATTTTATCAGAGGGTGAATAGTTGGCAATAGGATTGTAAATTTTTTTCTAAAATTAATGGCTTCTGTTATAATTCAGTTCTTTTCCAATATCTATTAAATGCCGTTTCTACAAGGCACTAGGTTATTGCCTACGCAGGGTACTTACCTTTAAGGAGTCCAAAGTCTTATTAAGATACCGTATGTGTTGTTATCTTGGGAATGGTTAATACTTGAACTATGCTTCCCTGGTCTTCCCAGCACCCATCTGAGGCATTTCTAATGGACCATGATTATCTTTCTGCCACCAAGACACAGCCTCAAAATCCTTCCCCACATAAGGTTCTAGGTCAGTGCCCCTCGATGGGAATTTCTGTGATGACGAAAAATAATTCAGTGCCTTGGCGATGAGTACTTGAAATGTGGTTAGTGTGACAGAGGAACTGAATTGTAAAGTATAAGTAATGTTAATAGTAAACAGCTACATGTGGCTAATGGCTAATATATTGGTCAATGTAATTCTAGGAGCCACTAGTCATTGAGCAGAATTGGTTCTTAGGACAAAACCCAGTTCTTCCCAAAAGGACTAATTAACCCAGAGACAAGTAGGTACAGTCTCCCATCAAGGTACCTCATCTGCCTTGAGTCCCCCCTCCCCTATTTTATAGCAACCCCAGGGGAAGTGTCTTGGCAACAATTTGCAGCCATCTTTACTACTGATCTTTAAAATTGAACTTGATTTTAACTTCAACAAGCTGGACTAAATTATTTTACTCTCATTATTTGGGGAAAAAAAAATATTTAACAAAGCATGCAGATTACTACAACTATCGTTACATTCTGTGGTAGAAGGACTTGCCTGTTAGTGTGCCTGGGAGAAAACCTGAAAAGCAGGTAATACTGTCATTTCCAGAAAAAGATACTTAATCTAAATAATTCATCTTCGATTGAGATTTAAAGAAAAAAAGAGATCAAAGTGAATGTAATTTGCCTGAGGACGACCCTAGTTAGAGACCGAATGAGACAAGGCTTCTAGGATTCTCTAGTCACGAGGCCTCTATTCCCCGCACCGCACAATGGACATGTTCAAAGCAGGTAACACTTACATAGAGCTGCGTCCGAAGGTTCGTACGCGTAGAGACGATTTGAATATCTTCCAGTGATGTCGGCTCTAACTGTCAGGGATGGGTCTACAAAGAAAAGCAAAAGGGAATGGAGTGCTCTGTTTCCAGGTAACCTCTTGTTTGATGAAGATCACGTATTTTTTCCATGTCCTATCAAAGGAACACAGCGTGTGTCTGTCGGATGCAATTCTACTCCCTCTGCGCTGCAACCCAGCCTCTGGCCATCAGGACCCAAGAGGCTGGGCGCGGACAACAGCTGTGCATGGTTATTTGTGGAAGAGGTTACAAACCCTGCTGCTCTATCGATAGCAACTTGAAAACAGGATGATGTATCTTACTGGGGAAGTGTTTTGGTTTGAAAACATTGGCGTTCTCTACTATGGGATATTTTAAACTTTTGAAATGATACGTTGTAACTGAAATGTGTTACCAAGAGCAACCAAATAATTGGAAACCCACACCCAATGCTAGGTAGTGTTCAAAACCCAATGGTTTATTCTTTTTTTTTTTTTAATGAATGAAAGAACGCAAGCCCTTAAAGAGCAGCAAAGGTCAAATAAGCACGTGGGGTCCCTTTTTACTTTTCACTTATTGTTAACCAGCTGCATTTTGAAAATAGAGATTTAGGAATCATCCTTTATGTATTGCTTAAATCTGATTTTTCATGTTTTATATTTAACTTGACGTTATCGATGGGACAGTAAGGTATTTTTAAAATAAAGTGGGCATCCAAAAGGGAGGTAGGTAGTACTGGGAATGCACAGCGGCCTAGAAACCTTGGGATTGAAGGAGCCTAAGGTGCGTGTCCTGAAATCTAGGTGAAGTGGATGCGAGAGAAGCACCCGCGTGTTTGCAAAGTCTGTCACCAGTATTTGGATAGTCTCTGCCATTTCAGAATATTGGACTAGGACCAACATAAGTTACATGGAGGAGACATTCTTTTGTTCAACAAAGACAAGACCTGCTACTGCTTGGTGCAGAAGATACCAATACCTGGTCTAGATAGTAAATTAACAGAAAGGCTTTTAAATGCCCAGCCATTGGTTGTGAACCAATGGCTGCCCAATGGAATCACCTGGAGAGTTTTTGAAAATACGCATGCCTGCATTCCAACCCCAGATTCTGATTTAATTTGTTTGAGGTGTGGCCTGAGCGGCTTAACTCCAAAAAGCTTCCAGGTGATTCTAATGTGCAGGCAGCATGGAGAGCTACTGAGCTGGAGAGAAGCTGCAGCAGAGTTGGAGTTGGTTCTTAGGACTGAAGGGACCAAACGTGGGTTAACACGCCCTTAGATGGGAATACTGTGAACAGAATTCCTGCACAAGGTAAGACTGGATGACCTATTAGTCTCTTTCAATTTCAAGCGTTCTAAATTTTCTAAATCCTAACAAACCCAAATCTGTAAAGCTCTAGTTCAGCCGTCCTTCTTTTCTTCCTTTACTTTTTCTCTCCCGTTTTGTACATTTAGTGTGAACTCGGAGGGATTACATAGGTGAACTGCTTGATTAGGGTGAGCTCTTTTATGTGATGGATTTGATTATTGACTGTCTTTAAATCAATGTGATTTTGTTTAAAGCCAAACTCAATTAGTTCATTCATTTAAGAAGTATGTATTGTGAGCCTACCGCAGGGTAATGCTGAAAATTTGATGGTGAGCAGAAACAGATACACTCCCCGCCCCATGGAGTTTATAATCCCATGGGGGAAAGTATTTATTAAAAAATCACCCAATAAATGTAAAATTATAACTGAGGAAAGTACAACCATTGAAAGAAACATTGTGCCACAAAAGCACATAGTGGGGCTTCGGCCAGGTCAGTGAAAGACAGTGATGACTGGGGAGTTAATTAGGTGATGAGAAGTTGCAGAGGGGGAAGCAGAAAAAGTTTTCCAGCAGAGGCAACAACGTGAAAAGTACTAGTGGCAGGAAGGAACAGCTCCTTTGATTTTTTTTTTTTTCCCCGATTCGTATTCCTAATTTTCCTAAAATAAGTATCAGCAATGTCAGAAAGAAAAATCCAACACACAGATTGAAAGTGTGCCAGATTAAAAATAGGAATTCATAGACCTGGTGTATTTAGGAAAATGATTAATACATTTACACACTTAACGGGGTGCTTCCTTTTCAGATGTATTTCTGACAGAAGATGAAAAGTTAAAATTAGCATATGAGAAAAAAAATGGCATCTGTGGAAATATCTAGAAGATCACACTTTCTGATGACAATGTTTTGTGAAAGTTAAAGGAATGTTGTATCCCTTACTAGAGCTTTGTGGTGGCATTGGCCATGGTAGAGTGGCAGAGGAGAATGGGGAAAGACAGGAAGAATGACAGCAGCACTTGTGTAATTGTAAGAGTGTGTTTCATCTCATTGTTACTTTTACTTACCAACAAACATAATCCTGGGGACATATTGGCCATCAGGAGAAAGGTGTTTGTCAGTTGTTTCATACTAAGATTAAAAAAAGAAAAAAGCAGCTTTTAGTTTGTTTACTCTGTAGTTATTTTCAAACTTGTTAATACAAAAATGTGTCCATTACTGGAGTAGGCATCTTAAAATACTGTAAGGCACACCTGTTCCAGAGCTTATAGATGGAGAGACAAGGTATATGCATGAAATAATAACTTAGTGCAGGATGTGACGCATAACAGAAATAAAGAGCTGAATGTATGAGATAAAGAGCAAAAACGTTCAAGAAGGAAGAGTTATAACTATACTATAACTTCTTTGGGGAAGACATCTTGTATGAAGTATAAAGAAATAAATTAGTGAAAAAAGCAGAAGTCATTTTTGGAGAAATAACAGAAATAGGACTATCCTGAGCATTCAACTATCATCCACTAACCAACTTTATATTTAAGAGTTTGTGTATTTAGCAATATATAGCACTTATCTCTGATAGGTGTACAGCCTATTGGTAGATACAGGTAGGAAAATGAATACTGGGGATTCAGTGGCTGAACTGTCCTGATGGAGGATACGCAGATGCCATGCGTACCCCGAGGAGGACATGTACTCTAGTACGCAGTGTGATTAGGACTTTATGAAGTGGGTAAAGAGGGATCTTAAAAAATAAATAGAAGTCAGTTACATGGAAAAGGAGGTCACTCCAGGCAGAGGGGAGACATTATGCAAAGGAGAAATGCAAACCTCTTTGCTGATATGACCCAGTGTTTGGAAAGGGCTGAAATATGGGGGATGCATGAGGTGGTGAGAGAAGATGCTGGAGAGCTGCTTCAGGGGCCAGCTCCTGCGTGACTGCACACCCTGCCGCAGTGTTTGCATTTGTTCATAAAGATAAGAACCAGTGGAGGAATGTTAGAGGAGGTATCATGATCTCATTTTGGTCTTCAGAGTGATTATCTTGACGGCCATGTGGGATTGGATGGTATTTATCTGGTAGGCAGGGAGCCATTTAGTTAAACTGCCACTGCAGTGCGCTAGGCAAAGGGAACAATTCTCGTGGTCCTCAGTTCACAGAGAAAGTATACAAACGTATTCAAAAGAACCACAGGGCTTTTTGACTGCTGGAGGAGAGATGAGTAAAATCAAGAATAACACGTGCAGTGAAATAGGGAATAAAGAAAGAAGAGCTATTTGAAAAGCCTGGATAAAAACAATAAAATTAGTGTTGAACATGTTGCGTGTAAGCTAATTATGGGCGATCTGAAGCATGGTTGTATGCCCAAGTTGGAGGTTGTTGCATGTTTGTGTAAGATGTGGGAATTATTACTGTGTGGACATTGATTCAAGGCAGATGTAGATGACATCCATAGAGGATATAAACTACATAAAAGAGAAGTAGGTCAAGTAGAGACACCAAGTTACTAATACTAGGGGTAGGAAGAAAATGAGCCTGTGGAGGGGAGGTGAGGAAGAACTATCGGTGTAGATGCCCTTTGAGGAAGCCCGTCTGTCAACCTGTGACGCGTATGAGAGAGGGTGGCAAGGGGCGGGGGGGCTGACCCAAGGGTTACGGTAGAGTAAGGCAGAAAGCTTGAACATCAGGAGAGGTGGTGATGGTGAAGTGAGTGGGAATGCATGAGGCTAAAAGTACGATGGCATGATTATATTTGAACTGCCAGAGTGCTGTCTCTTCCAGAGAGAGAGGAGACAAGCACTAAGAATGACGTGGAGTAGCCAGGACTGCAGGAAAGGGCACAGGAAGTAATTTGCAAAAATACAGAAACCTTCCAATTATGACAGCAACGGAGAGAATCCCAGCCACAGGAGAATTATTTTTCAGACAACCTAAATTAATTACTAAATAAAAACATTAGCATGAAAGATAGGTTATTAATAAAATGAAGTATCATTTTTTTTCTCTCCAGGCTTTGAGGTAAGATATTTGGAACAGATCCCAGTTCATGCAGTATGTGTAGGACATATAGGAAAAATGAATCATCCCTTTCAAATAATGATCCGTGGAGAAATGTCATTGATGATGAAAAGTGAACTTACAACTAGATTGAGGAGGACAAACTGCTCTGCCAATTTCTGGATTTCTTTATTTTCAGCAAACACTTTCTTTAGAGCTATAATATAAAGAAAAATCGTTAAGCATCCATCTCCTCACCAGTTAAAACCATTGTTCTCTGTTATATTTTCGGTTGAACTTAAAATATATTTTTATTTAAAAATGTATTTTTATCACAATATTCAATTTTGCCCTTTCAGCTAATGATTAGTGAAGTAATGTCTAGGCCATTGACTGCCTTTGCTTCTTGCCATTCACTCATCCATCCATCCATCCATTCATTCATTCATTTTTTTTCAACCCATATATATTGAGTGGCTACTCTGTGGTAGGTACCATTTTATGCCCTGGGGGTAGAGCAGTGAGAAAAAAATGTAATGTGCTTTCTTCATAGAGCTCAAATGCTTGTGTGGGAGACATCATAAATAAGTAAACAAACATGTATCTAATAATTTCAGGTGAAGATATGTTCTTGGAATAAAAACATAAAGCAAAGCAAGAGATTTAAGAGGTATAGAGTAGTTAGGGTAGACCTCTCTGGGGAGATGACATTGAAGTGACAGAGTGATCCATTCTGAGATTTTGGGGGTATGTCACAGGAGGCAGAGGGGACTGTAAGAGCAATAGTCCTGAGGCAGAAATGAGCTCACATGTTTGAGGAAAGGCACAAAGGACAGGCTAGATGGAGTAGAGATAAAACAAGGGGAAAGTGGTAAGAAAGGAAGGAGCCAGAGGCCAGGAATTTGGATGCAATGTTACCTGTGATGAGAAGCCACTAGAGTACATGAATGAAAGGATCTGATTTATGTTTAACAGCCTGATTGTGGCCGTTTGTATGGAGAACTGACTATGCAGTGACCAGTTAGGTGGCTGTTCAGGTGTTCTGGACAAGATGTTATCTTGGTTTGGACCAGGGCAAGTAGCAATGAGACAATAGGAAGTGCTTGGATTTGAGCAGGACCAATGTAATAGAGGGACCCCAGTGCAAAATAAAAAATATGGAGCCTCTTGTTCAAAAATCATAAAGAATCTGAAGACAGCGACAACAGGACTTGAAACAAAGCATGGGAACGTTCTAAGAACTGGTTTCTGTGTGACTGCACAGGTTGCAAGCCCATGAAGCTGGCGCTGGCTTTAGCATATACTTGTAGGTAAAGCCAACGGTATTTGCTGATGCATTGGGTATGGGATATAAGCGAAAGCAAGACACCAAAGATGAATCCTAGGGTTTGTTTTTTTCAAAATATGCACCAATGGTTAACACAAAACATGGAAATATTTGAAGTTACTTTAAAATACCTTTTTACTACATGAAATACTATGTTTTATTCAACTGTGTTAGGTACTAAGGATATAAAGATGAATGACCTGAACCTTGTCCCTAAAGCTAGAAGCAGATAAAGGAAATTATATTTAGAAGAATAAATAAAGGAAATAAATATAATAAAGGAAATTATATTTAGAAGAATAAATTACCTTGGCTGTGTGGACATTCATCCAAGTGATGAATAATCATCAGGGGTTTGTTGCTTTAAGAGAAAGAGATTGGATAATTTTTAATGACTAGGATTTCACATATGGCTAAATATCACTAGATGGTGCTCTTGAGAGCTTTGAGCTCTGTGTTACCCTTGTCTTTACCTTGTCTTGGATTTGTATAAAGCTTCTTCGTATGTCTGAGTCCAGATGAGTTGATCACCCCAACCTGGAACAAAATGAACCAGTGTATGTAAAGCTATCATAATTTCAGATTCCAAGCTGTTGAAAAGCAATGCAAAAGACTGGGATAAATATATATTTGCTATTAAAGAAGAAAAACCTCTACAGAAAGTAGAAATAATTATACATTTTGATAAATCTAGAAGGAACACATACAAAAATATATTCAGCACACAAGTCTCAGTTTCCCAATTTAGTAGCATTGGAAGCCGATGAGAAGCTGGCTCCTACCTCTGGAGAGGGTCTGGGGCAGTTTGGGTGGAGTGTCCTTTGTGTTCTTCTTAGCACCCGGTTTGACTGTGGTATCTTTAGCCAGAGTGTAGGAGAGAGCCACAAGGAGTAAGAATGCTGACAGTGAAATCTTCTCCATGGCAAATCTGATGTGGGAAACAAATAAGCAAAAAGTCAAAACAAAAGGGAATTAGCAGTCTTCAAAAATCTTCAGATTGGATCACAACCATGAGATACAACAGGAATTGAGGCTTCGCTGATGTTGAAAACATGCAGTCTCATTTGAAAACATGAAAAATTCCACAGAATTTTCTGAAGAATACATAGTGTCGATCTATCTATCAATATATATCTATACAGACATAAATATACTGATGTAACCCTCCATAGAAATCTATAATATAGAAATAGATACAGATATATTTTAAGAAAATAAGTAGATGTATACACTCTTATAGCTAAGGGAATTTACATTTAAATTTTATATTTTAAAATGTTTAGTACTGGAAGGCACCTTATGGGTTACCTCCTCTTTTCCTACTCTGCAGTGCTTCGTTTTATAAATGAAACTGAAATTCAGAGAGGAAGATTTATGGGATGGGTGCAGAACCATGGCTCCTGGATCTTGCCCTTTTGCAGTGCTGGTTCCCATTTTCCCATCCTGAAACAATTACCCTAAACGTACATATTTCTTTAGCCTTCTGTTAAAATGGGGACATTGCCAGTGAAGAAAAAGATCTGAGTAAAATGGTTCCTTGTTTAATTTAAAACCTGCCATGTTTGTCACTTAACTGAAAAACTTGCACCCACATAACTCTTCCCCCAGTGTAACATTGACTCAAACTCTATGTGTTAGTTCTGAGTTGACTAAAATATGTCATTCAAGCTCCTTCTGCAACAATTCTTTGACCCTCTGTGGGCCTCTATAGGTAGGCAGTTGTGGGCATGCACTTGTGTGCACAAAAGTATTCTGTGGGACCCGTAATGCAGAGAAAGCAACCCCATGGGTGTCTCTTTGTTAACTTTTTTGATTTCCCAGTATTCCACAGTTAATTCTTAAGGAACAGGAATGTGAATGGCAAGATAAGATCCATGAATGACTGAGGGAGAGAGCAAGCTAGCAAAGTGAGCTGCACTGGTAAATCACTCCAGCATAACATGCAAAGCTGGAGACTTGGGATTTTAGTAAAGCCAAAGACTGAAATTGCTTAAAAATAAATGTCTAGTATTAGCATGGGTTTTGAATTAAACTCTGCAAAGGAAGCAGGATGGACTATCAATGCTTGGTAGTTTCAAGGGGAAAAGTTTCCCATGTTCTGATAGCTTGAGTGGGACCCTTTGCTAAGTGTTAGCTGATTTTAAAAAAGGGTTGGCTAAATCACCAAATCAGATGATGCCTTGTATTAAACTATCCAATTACTATCCAAGCCATAGTACGTAGCCACAGAATGCCTTACTCAAAAAGACAAAAATGAAAAACAAGGATACACTTTCTTCATTTTCTACACCGATAAAGATGTGGAAATGCCAATAACAATTTTTGTGTCTAAGTATTTTTCAGGAACAACTCAAGTGTACTACAAGTCAACAATTCCCAGCCCTCTTAGTACAAAGGTTTATTTTTAATGTTAAAAAAACAAGAACTTTTATGTGAGAGTAATTGTACTGTTTGAATATTAGTTGATTCAGAAACATGGCAAATAGCTACTTTGAATTTATGAACAAACGTTTGATTTTGTATTTTAATTACAGCAACAGCATCTATGTATATTTTTAAAAAAATAGTCGTAAAACATAATCGAAGCATTTTCCCTATTTAGTCCATTGACAATTCTTGCTGTGAAAGAGGCGATTAAGAGCCCTTGCAATAGCTGCACAGCTTATAGGTTGGAACTATTGATATATTACACATGTTTTATGGCATGGTGATTCAACAAAGCCTAATATAACTCCTGTACAAACATCCTGCTGTGCTGTGGGCTTTCTGAGATTCACTCTATTGAGTTTTCATAATGTGAATAGACTCTGCTCTGCAAACTTCCTGCTTAAACCGCCTCAAAATGGAATGCCAGCTGTGGAAGATATTGACAGTTTGATGCTCCCCTCTCTCTCCTTCTCTCCCTCTCCCCCTCTCTCCCCTCTCCCTCTCTCTCTCTCTCCCTCTCTCTCTCTCCCTCTCTCCCTCTCGCCAGCATTTTTTACTGGTCACTCCATCTCTGTATCCTTATCTTTGGCAAGGAGTGAAATTGCAGAAGGTTTTGGTCTCCCTGGTCATAAATGTATCGGTAAAGCACCCATATCTCTCCTCTTAGAGTCTATCCCATGAATTGAAAGATTGAAGATGCAACAAGAATATCTTTACGCCAGACAGAGAAAGGGAACTGTTTTTCCGATTTGCCATCATATTCTGAACTGCAATTCCAAGTGGGCACTCTGAGCCGAGGTTGCCCAGTTCTTTGCTTTAGGCAGTGGGAGAGAAGCAGAGCCTTCGGTGGTGACTAATGCACGGTGACAGAAGACCCTGGGCCCTGTCCCAGGCTTGAAAACACTTGGAGTTCATCTATTCTTGTTTTCTAAGAAAGAAAGCTTTACCTTGAACCAGTTCAGGAACATAGCACTCTGCCAGCTCTGGGCAAAGAAAGGTCCTAGTAAACCTTTGTTGAGAATTCCATTTATTTTCTCTCCAAAGCCCATCTCATTGCCCTTGAAACTACCTTTACTTCACTTCTCTGTTGATTGTCTGCAACTTTCCACAGTAATCAGAGGCTAAAGCTGACGCTAGTGAGTGCCCTTCCACCACTATTGTCAGGGGCCTTACCTGGCTTTCCCCACTCACCTGTCTGTGTGAGTCAGATGGCCTCGTTGTTTCCAAGGTTCCTAGTGTGCTAGCTCAGCCCAGCTTCTATTTATGCACCGGAGCACACCTCAATCCCACCCACTAATCTCCTATTTACGTGTTACAAACTCAGAAAGGAACTTTGCTTTTCCCAAACAATTGTCTTCCCTGGGCTAAAGATTTCCTTGTTTTTTAAAAAAATAATGTTGTAAAGGATATGCTTCTCAGTATGCATAATTTTTAACTCTTTGTGAAAGTATATTGTTAAAGGATTTGGAAAAGATGGGCAGAATGCCAAATCCAGGTAAGCTTTAAAGGAAGACATTTGATTTGCCTGACGGCTGATTTGTCTTTACGTGATTGGATGGAGTGTGTGGTTTGTAGATTTTTTTTTTCTCTTCCTTGAGCAGACTGCCTTTACTTAGTTAAAAACGCAGGAGATGATTCACAGTTCCGACCCCTACAGTCATATAACTTGCTATCCTCCATTTAGTACAAATTATTTTCCATGATATACTTCCCTCTTCCTGGCAAACAGGATATACATTCACTATATGTATGAACAACATACAAATCAAGCACTCATGTATTTCAAAACTGGGGGAGTTAATTGATAAAACATACCCCAAAACAATGAGTTTTTATTAATTACTTTGCTGCTGAATATATGCAGCAACTTCCCTCCTAAGAGTACCAAGGTATTTCACAGATACTCTTTCATTTAATGGCAAACTTTCCAGCTAGGCATGCAGGAAGCCATTTATTCCATTTCTCAGACCTAGAAACTGAGGTCTGCAACTGCTTTTCTTTTTTCTTTTTCCCCCACCCCCCCACTCAAGATTATGTAATTATTCACTAAAGAATTTAAACCTGAACTCAGATTTTCTGTTAAAAAAATATTCAGTCTTGTGTTTTGTTCATGAAGCTATGTGCAATTCTTAAAAGCTCACAATGGAGAAATCTTAAAAAAAAAAAATTAGTGAGATGCAAGCCCTATAAAAATTACTTTTTGTAAGTCAGTGAAATTCACAATACATATTTTAAAGCATTTTTAAGTATATGTATATTTTGATAGCGATGATTGCTGTGGGCAAAATAGTAAGTGATTTCCCAAAATAATTGATGTTTCTTTTAACTCTAAATGAATGAGTTTACAGAGAGAATTTCTTTAAGAGTTTGGAAACAATGATTTGAGCTAAATTTGTAAAACTAGAAAGGCTTTTATATAGACCCTTAGTCTCTTCAGTTGTTATAATATTCAACCCCTTCATCTTGCAGATGGAAAAAACGAAGATGTTAAAAAAAGAATGACTCTGAAGGTCCCATAACAAGTTTAGGTCACTGCTGGGATCAAAGCCGGGGGTCCTGTCACCCACCACCTGCTGAGAGTGAAAAGTCAGCAGCATCTGAGGGCACGAGATTCTAATCTGCACTCTGGTGCTTGCTCACTGGATGATCTCACAGACAGCATTTAACGTCTCTGAAGCGTCAATTTCCCTAACTATTAATATGAAATGGGGAAATATTACCATACATGATTGTCAGTATTAAATTGGATATTAATGAATTAAGAAATGAGAAAGGACTTGGTGTACTAGTGTGCAAAGTCTGCTGTAACAAAGTATCAGAGACTGGGTCGCTTAGACAACAGACATTTAGCGTCTCACAATTCTGGAAACTGGAAGTCTGCTGTCAAGGTATCTGCAAGTTTGGAGTCTGAGGCTTCTCTTCTGAGGTCTCTCTCCTTCACTTCTATCTGCCTTCTTCTCCCTCTGTCTTCACATGGTATTCCCTCTGTACTTATCTGTGTCCTAATTTCCTCTTCTTGTAAGGATACCAGTCGTCTTGGAGTAGGGCCCATTTGAATGATTTATTATAACTTAATTACCTCTTTAAAGACCATATCTCCAAATACAGTCAGTCATACTTTAAGGTACTTGGGGTTAGGATTTCAACATGTATATTTTGGGGAGAACAACTCAGCCCATAACATTTGGTAATTAAAAACATCTCTGCCATGTCATAATTAATCATGATGGTATAATTCTCCTATTGTCGTCCTGGGCCTACTCGTGTGTTGGTAAAACTCCAGTATTTCCCTTAGCGGCTAAGGTACGGCAGGGAAGAAGTGATTATTACAACATACCCTACACACATCATGGTGCCTGTGGCATCTTTGGCACACATACCTGTCTCAGTGTAAAGCAACGAGGGTTTTGTACATGGTGCAAGTTTTTCTTGTAGGTTATCAAGCATCACTACTTTTAGTAGGGATGTCATGTGATCAGTCTTTGGGATCTGCCTGCTATTGTAAAGATCCGTCATTATCAAGTAGATATTTTTGGTTAATTTTTTCTCTTGAGTAGGGTTTGAAATTGTGATATATAAAATAATGATTGGTTGTGAAACTGAGCTTGGTACCAACGACTGACAATAGCCTAATTAGGTGGGTGCTATAACTTTGTGTTTTGTATATTTGTGTCACTGTTATTGTAGAGGCTTTTATTCAAGCAGATTTTAAAGTAGGTTATTTCCTATTTTTGAGTAAAATTTAAAGACACAGTAATAATAATTAGCAAATATTGAGTATCTAATATGTGCTGGGTACTCAGCCTATTATTTCATTTTTTCACTCATTTTTTTCCCTCACGAAATATCCATTGAACCTAAATATTATGCTAGGCATTCAAGATATGAAGATGAAAAAGACATGGTCAGTTACTGAGGTAGCCAGACACCTACCAGAATAATTTGCAATTCAGGTTGGTAAGTCATGCCTTGGGAAAATACAGAGAAGTTGAAGACATTGTTCCTGCTCTGAGGTTACTTACAATCTGACTGAAGAATTAAAATAGAACCACACTGAAAATTAACCATCCACTATGAGAACAGTATGCCATAAGGGACAGATAAGTGGTATAGACTTCAGCTGTTATTGTTTCTCTGAGGAGGTAGAGATTGCTATACATTAGAATGCTCAAATTGGTAGTAGAAAGCAAAATTTCCAGTTGGAGAGAATGATACAGAATTTGCAAAATATGTTTGTTGGATATTTAATGGGACTAGCCTAGCTGGAGTGAGAACCATCTGGGTAACTTATAAATAGGTTTGGAAATACATTTGGGGGCTGTTTGCCTGGGGCCTTGAATACCATTCTAAGTTTAAACTTCACTCTCAAAAGAAGGGTTGCCTGGTGGTTAAGATGCTAAGGTGTTGATTCAGATTGGTTTGAGTTTACATCTAACTTTATGACTGTTACATACTAGCCTAACCTCTTCAAACTGCCCTTTCTGTACTTTAGTTGTCTCACTTGTAAAGTAGGGATAGTATGACCTACTTTATAGGATCTGTGGAAGATTATATAAGACGATAGAGGTGAAGTCCTTAGAATGGTGCATAGCTCATAGTCAGCACTCAAAAATATTAGTTATTATTACAGAATGTTTCATTTGCTTCTCTGTATTACAATCATTTAGATCCCAGTCTGTTTACTCTATTAACTACTATTAAATCTGTTAACTCTGTGACAGCAGAATCATGGCCTAGCATAAGGCTTAAACTTTCAACACATATTGAAAAAATTAATTTATCATCATAAGAACCTCCGAAGACATCATTATTTTCTTTTAAAAATAAATAAACTCAAATGGGTGGATTTAATTGGCCCAGAGACACAAAACTGTTAAGAGTACAAAGAGGACCTAAAATCGCCCATGATTGTGATAATAAATTCAATATTCCTTTCAGCCTACCAAGCTGCTCTCTGATGTCAGGAAGTAAAGCCATAAACTGTAAGCAATTGTTAACCTCTCAAACTGAATAATGATGAGCCTTATGAAGAGGAAAATGAGACTAGCTTCTAAGCACTCAAGGATTTTGCCTGTAAAAGAGCCTTTTCAAAAACATATAGTCGGCTTTCTCTGTTTACAGGATCTACGTCCGTGGATTCAACCAACCACAGATGGAAAATATTTTTTAAAAAATGTTGTTGCTGATGTGTACCATGTAGTTAGACCTATGATAGTTGCTTCTGTACTGAACATGTACAGATTTTTTGTCTTGTCATTATTCCCTAAACAATATAGTGGAACAACTATTTACATAGCGTTTACATTGTATTAGGTATTATAAGTAATCAAGAGGTGATTTAAAGTATACTGGAGGATGTGTGTAGGTTATATGCAAATACTACACCATTTTGGTATCTACTGGAGGGTCCTGGAACCAATGCCCTGCAGATACTGAGGGACAACTGTATATCTAACTACAAACCAAGTTGCTGAATAAATCAGCTCTCTCTAAACTCTAGTTTAGAGAAATAGACCCATAGCATGAGAGTTTGACACATAGGAAGAGTTGATGTCATTTGAGTTTATCAATGTCTGATGGGGGCTTTTGTGTACAAAACTAATTGTGTCCCATTTTGGGGGGATTTAATTGCTATTCAGTGTATTAAAGGTAAAACTTTAAAACCTAGTTCTCTCCTAAATCTACTAAGTTTAAGTTTCAAAATATACAAATTTTGTTTATTTGTATAAAGTATACAAAATATTTTTGGACACAGTGGACTGGTATAACATTGAAATATATTTTAACTTGCTTCTTTCTCTCTCTCTCTCTCTCTTTTTATTGTGGTAAGAAGAGATAACATGAGATCTACCCTATAAACAAATTTTAAAATGTACAATACAGTATTGTTAACTATAAACAAAATGTTGTACCTCAGATGTCTGCAAGTTGTTTCTTGATGTTTAATTAAAATAAATTAATAAAGATTTAAGTTCACCTAAATTAGATTTTAATAGATTAAACTCAGTTGATTAACTAGCCCATTTTACAAACTTTGTTAATAATATTCCCTTAAATATTTTTGACTACATTTACAAATTTAATACCAATACATCTAATTCTCTTAAACTTTTTAAATCCTTAAGAGGGCGGATTTACAAACTTCATTCGCAAAATCTTTCTAAGCACTTTAGCAATTCTTGTAAATATTCTATAAATAAAAATTACTAGATAGTAATTTGAGTTTATTAATCATATAAAGATTGCTCACAAACAGTGAAATATACTTTTTAAGTTAAAATCATAATTCTAGTCACATTTTTAATTAGAGTTACAGACTAATATTCAGAAGCTCTAAAAGATAAGATTCTCTTACAAACACATGAAGGTTATTTCAATATTTTCAAAACTTATTCCTCAACTTCACATAGAAGTCTTAATACTATGGATTTAAGTAACTTCATTAGTTTACCCCTCAGGTGGACCAAGCTTCCTGGGTCTAGTTTGGGATGCTGATATGAATCAAGGCTGTGAACCAGTCATTGATCTGTTCTACTGAAAGTTGTACAAGTGGATGTGTTTCTCAAGGGAAAGTGTAGAGCAGAAGGCTCAGCACTGCACCTTGGTAATACTCATCCATTGAGGAAAAGAAGTGCTAGTAAAGCACAAAAACAATCAGAGAAAAAAGTACAAGAACATCCAGGCCAATGCTATACCCTGAATCCAAGTTTACTAGGAACTACAAAGCACAAGTCAACAAAGAGCATCAAACGCAGGTGAGAAAGTTTTAAGAGAAGAGAATTGGTAGGCTTAAAAGCATTTGGATGGCTTCCCAAGGTGGCCTGGTATGTACCCAGACACTTGGAGAGTACATCTGATTGTATAAAAATCAATTGCCTTAAATCAGGCTTCATGCATGGCTCGTGAGTTGAAATAATGAAAAGCCCAATTCTCTGGTGCAATAGTATATTACCTTCTTGGGTTAGAGATAAAGTAGCCTCTTTATACTTCCCATTTTGCTCAAAGTCTCATTTTAAGCCTGTTGCTGAGCATAAAAATTGAGAACATTCCCTTTCACTTTCAAAAGTATTATAATGTGGACAATAAGTTGGATGGTCTAGATGATGAAATCTGTCAATGTTCTCTCCAGGAAAAAAGAATGTGCATGCAAGAGTGTACAAACAGAGACACACACACACACGCACACACACATAATTTTGCAGTTATTTTAGTGGGCTCATTTATATACTGAACCTAATCCAAGGATTCCTTTGAGGGATCCATAGACGCAGATTAAAAACTCTTCCTTAAGTGTTCAAGTCTCCATGCTTAGCCATTCCCAAGGAGCCCACAGCTTTAGAAATGGGCATTTCATTCTCTGCACTTGTTTTATAGCACAATCTAATATTTCTTCCTGGGTATCAGGAATTTTATACCTTGTACTAAGCTGGAAGCAATCCTAGTCTCACAGCCATTCAAGTCTCTTGTTTTCCCTGAGTAAAGGCCCACATTCAGAAATCCTTTTAGAACCTGGTGGAGGTAGGCCTTATAGGAAAGGGGGAATAAAAAGAAATTTGAAATGTGTCAATATCCAAAGTGGTTAAGTCATTTCTCCATGAACTCTCCTCTTTTTTGATGATAGGTATTTATAAAGGAAACGTTAACATCATTCTTTGGGAATTTGAAGTGAATAGTCTCATAAATACTTAGAACTTTCCGTTGAAGTGATATGCTACTAGTGAGTTTGGATAGGTTGGAAATAGGTATCATTTAAAATATATATATATATCTGGATCTAGTAACTACGTTAGCCATATATGAAAGAAGGGTTTTAGATACTTAAGGGAGACGTGTCCTTAGCAGTTGAAGTCTGACTCTAGAGTCAATATTGTTACATGACAAACATACTCCTTAGGGTGGAGCCCTGAACAAGCAGAGATGCTGTTAGAAGCTGTCATCCTCCTTGAGAATGCAAGTGGCTTTTAAAAGTACAATCTCACCTTCTGAGATAGCTTTACTTTGACTTAAGTTCTATGAAACATCTTCTCATAATTGTTTTTACTTTTACTCCTTTAAAAACTATTATATCATTATTTCCTTATGTAAGTGGATTGTCTTGTGGCCATGACTAGAGTTTCCTATCTTATTATTTAGCCATCTGTATACTGAAATGGCAAGTGTTTTGTGAGAGATAGTGCCAAATGAATAACAACTTAATATGAAAATGATAAATACATATCAATATTATCTTGGTAAATATAACACATGGTAAATATAACACATGGTTTATATCATATAATATAATACTTCCAAGTTTGTGAAGTTTTAACAAGCAAAAATAATAGATTTTAACATTTTGAATCCACAGAAGAAAACACTGTTAAACAAATGTACTCAAAAAGAAAGGACTATTATGCTTATAATCTTCTCATCTGTCAAATAGTAACAAGTAACTTTCCAAGACCTCAATTTTTTTGTGCATATAATTGAATATTTCTTGAAGGATCAAAATAATCTTTCTGTGATCTATGATTCCAAATTTGCCTTAAGTATTTGTGTACGTATCTTTTATACTAATTGATTTGGTAACAGTTTCTCCAAATGGAATAATTGGTTTGAAACATTAGGGTTTGGGTAATTTGGGGGTTTTCAGAAAAACTTCTATGATTGTTATTTAAAGAAATACTATCACTTATTTCACAAATTATCTTTTGGGATACTTCGCACTGTCCAGTTTTTATGTTTCATCCTTAAAGTTAAGTGCCAATGAAAGAATAACGTGTACTTATATTCTTAATATTCTTCTGTTTGCCTGTGTTTTCCATCTGACTCATTCTATAATAACTTGAGTATTCTCAGGAATAGGTCAGCCCTGAAAGCAAACATAAAAGAAACTTGTTCTTTTACTTTCTTCCTGATTTCTTTAAGACCTCGTCATCATTTCAAGACTAAGCTTTGCTGTGTTCACCACATTGCATTTTTTCTAATATGCGCTTATAGGAAAAGATCACATTTGTTCATTATTTATAGGCTTTTAGACTCGGCACGATGGGGAAAAATGGTTTCCAATTCAGTGAATATTTAGAATGTAATTTTAGAAGTGTATCTTAATTACAGTTAAACCAGTTTTTTATTACTCCTCTGTTAGGTTAGGTTGTCAAATAAAAGTCTCAGTACAAAAAATTTCCCCAGCTAATTACTATAAACATTAAATTATTTGGTGCCTTTGGTGAATTCCCTGAGGCTGTAAGATGGTTTGAGCGATATTTGAAGTTTTTCAGGACACAAAATATAGATATTCTACAAGGAGGTTTCTATATGGAATCAATTAGGTCACGTTGTTTAAAATAATAGAATTGGGATTAGGATGATTTTTTTGTTTTTTTAAGCACCAAACTATGGATAGGAAGTTTTTTTTGTTTTTTTTTTCAATTTCAAATGAATACATGGACATCTTATTTATGACTTAAAGATGAATTTTATCTGATTCATTTCACTAGCCCTACTCAGACTCATTTTATACTGCTCCTGAATGAAAACCTTCATTTTCTCATACTGCTTTCAAAAGACTTATGTGACTTGTCTGACATGTGTATCGTTTACAGCTCAGATTAGTTTAGAAAACGGGGATTAATGGCTTCCTGAAGATACAGAAAGAAGATAAGCAAAAAAGTTGGGAAAATTATTAATATTTCTGAAAACGTGCCCTTTAGTAGCTGTTTTAAATTATTGCTAATAATGATAGCCATGATTTCTGATATTTTATTATGGTGCTCATTTATTAAGCACAATATTCTCAAAATATAATTGGCCCCTCATTTTTTTGGTTCCATATTCTCTTTATTCTTTGTAGTGAATTGGTTGCCATGGTTTCACCACTTTCCTTGCAGCACCATTTGTCAACTTTTATCACAAGCTTTTCCTGAATGATTTAGCCTATTGGCGTTCCTTTAGATAGTTTAGTACTACTGGACTAGGGAGAAGGGAGTAACGGACCTAAAATGATTACTTGGGGATTACTAAACTAACACATGAATTTTAAGGAAGCCTGTTTTCCTATAAAATCACTCTCATGAGTAAAAATAAAATTTGTGTTGTTTTGATGTATTACGTTTGTAGCCATTTCAAACAGTATATACTTCTGAATTTTGGCAAAACTGTGTCCCTTTGTTGACTAACTGCATGTTCTGAGCTAGAGTAAACCAGAGACCATGTATGAAGTAATGTAAATTTGTTCTGGCACATGTGATCCAAGAAAGATTAAACTTAAAAAAGCTAATCCCCAAAGAATATCATACCAGAAACAGGAGTACGTCCTTTGACATCTTGTCACTTGGAAACACTGCAGGTTTCAGTGGAACTAAAGATCGAATTAGTTCACAATTTTACAAAATGATAGCTTTCACAGGAAGTTTTGCACACCATTCCGAGATTCTGATTTTGTGGTCATTTTCCCTTTTGCAAGGCCGTCTGCAAGCACGTTTCAGGTTAGGCAATAACGTAACAAAGATTTATTAGCTCAGAAGAAGGAAGTTACCACTGCAAAAGTGTGCCCAGGGGGCCAGTGTATGCTAGCTAATTGCCAGGATTCTGATGTGCTGGTTAAGTACAAAGGGTTTTATATTTTATTTCCATCCACAGGTCAGCATCAGAGATATGGCCACAAAAATCCATTGTTTAGTCTGTCTTGTTATCTGAAGTCCAAGAAAGTAATCTCAGGGTCATGCCTGTACTCACTCAGTGCTTCAGACAAGAGGAGAAAAAATAAGACAGGACTTCCTCCATCTAACAATGAGTCCCTAAGACGCTTTGTCCTTCTGTCCCCTCAGCATCTGTCCTAGCACCTAGACTTGCTCTCCTCAAATCTCCTCTCCCAAGGATGCCTGTGTATTCACTAGGCAGAGTGCTGTGTTCTGACGAAAAGTTGTGTAAACCAGCACTGAGTCTGGATACTCTCACGTCCTTCCTCTGTTAGCATGATGACAGTCGGGCTCCGAAGAGAGTTATTGTGCTTTCTCATTGCTAGAATTTTGTCAGAGTGCTGTCCTTTTGACATCCTGGGGAAGTTGTCCTTTTATAGAATGCAAATGAAATCACTTCAAGTTCTCCCAGAGAGCACCAGGGTGATGTTCTACTTATTTCTAGAAGTTTTATTGCATTCTTTCTGAAGCCACCTGTTTATTTTTATAGCGTTCTACCTTTACTCTTTTTTCATTTTAAGCAATTATTTCATAATTTTAAGCATACTTATTTGAATTGACAGTGTTAAGTAAACCTATTTGTTTTACTTGTTGAATGTCCCCCCTTGGGGGGACATTTTTTGCCGTGGTCTATACCTTTTGTTTGTGAACTCATCTTCCATTGGGATTATTTTCTGTAGACATCCAGTTTGCTAGGTTGTACAAAGGTTTCTATAAAGGATTTTTGAATTTGTGTCTGGCAGGTGTCTGACTGATGACGTCTGAGTGGTATCCCTGGTCCGGGTCCATTTTTAGATTAATTGCTCTCCTCTAGAAGACTCCAGCACAATGATGACAGTGTAAACTTCATTTCCACACTCACACATAGGACAGGTGTAGAGTTTTGCTTTTATACGAGACCATGTTTTTTGGGGTTTTTTTTTTTTCCCATTTTTTTCTTTTTTCTCTCTATCAGGTCTTCACAAAAAACAAGTTGCTTTCCCATGTTTCTTAGCTACAAGGTGAAATTTTCTATCCTCCTTTCTTTAGGGCCCTAGTTTCAGCAGAGTTCTCAGTTTTAGCTGTGTTGCTTGCACCAAAATCACTTTTTCTACACCCATTTGTTACTTCTGAATGTTCCTGGAGCTGTCAGCTGGAGATGAGGGGGGTGTAAAAACAACCCAGTCTCCTGCAATACCCAGGTCTGAACTGATTTGTGTTCATGCAAGCTCTCGTGACTCCTTTTTACTCATTATTTGCTCCCTGAAAAAGAGTCCAGTGGGACAGCATAAAGAGTGTTGTCTAAGGACTGATTATTGCCATAGTGACGTGGGAGTGACTTTATTTCAGGTCCTGGTGGAGCCAGCCCTGAGCTTTGCTCATATTGATTGGTGAGAGGGAGACTAAGGAAGGGAAGTAGGTGAGGTAGGAGCTGGCAGCAAGCCTGGGGCGAGTCCGGTGGTTATTAAAATGTGCTGGGCAGCAGATGGGTGCCCGGATAGAGGCCTGATTCAGGGTGGCTAGAATGACAATAGCACCTAATTCTTTCTGGAGTAGTAGAAGAAGGCTCTAGTTCCTGCTTTTATATATTTATCCTCAGAATGAGACGTGACAATATTCAGCATATGTGTATTGCAGGATAAACATCTAAGAAAGTAAGATGATAGGATAGAGACTGAGTTAGGATATTTCCCAGAATGTCCAAGAACACTCAGTGTTTAATATTAACTATGTTCTTAATATATCTAATATACTATCCAGGGGGTATATGTGTGTACTTGTGTATTGCATATAAGTACTCCCCTTGGGAAGCTATGCACCAATGCCAGCACGTAGTCCACACTTCAAAACAATTTTGGAACTCTCTGGAATGGCCATCAGAGCTCTCATCATATTACCTTTGATGTCCTGAATGTCATCAAAATATCTTCCTTTCAATATTTCCTTTATCTTTGGGTAAAGAAAGAAGTCATTGGGAACAAGATCAGGTGAGTAGGGAGGGTGTTCCAATACAGTTATTTGTGTACTGGCTAAAAACTCCCTCACAGACAGTGCCATGTGATCTGGTGCACTGTCTTGATGCAAGAGCCATGAATTGTTGACAAAAAGTTCAGGTTGTCTAACTTTTCATGCAGCCTTTTCAGCACTTCCAAACAGTAAACTTGGTTAACTGTTGGTCCAGTTGTTACAAATTCATAATGAAGAATCCCTCTGATATCAAAAAAGTTTAGCCACATCATTGCAACAAGTTCGCAAACTTATTGTCAGACCTTGTATATGCCTATCTATATGGGTGTGTCTTTATCTCTATCTCTCTATCATCTATATCCATATCTGTACATATGCACATACCAGGTGCTTAAGTATCTTTGGTGGAAATGAATCACTAGTGAAGGTGAAGGAAACATCATTCAAACAAAAGATAATTGTGGCACCCTGCCATTTCCAGGCACTTTTATAGGCTCGGGATTCACTAGTGACTAAAACAGAGCAAAATTCCTGGCTTCATGGAATTTACATTTTAGTGCAGAGAGGCAGACAATAAACAAAATATGATGGTAAAATAGGAAGTGTGTTACATGGAGGTAAGTAGGACAGAAGAAAATAAAGTAGATGAGGAGGACATGGAATGCTGGTGGTGGGCATCTGTAATTTTAAATAAGGTGCTTAGGGAAGGCCTCCTAGAGAAGGAGGTAAGGGTGCCAGCCTGGCCGAGGCAGGAGCAAGGGCAAAAATATCCCGGTAGGAGTGCCCAAGAGGAGAAGGAGGTGTCTGGCTGAAGCTGAGTGAGGTAGGAGGGAGGAGTAGGGGATGGAGCCAGAGAGGTTTCCATGGAGATTTTGTGGTGGGGCAGAAGGCACCACATCCAATCTCCATAGAACTGAGAACACTGGGCAAAAGCACTGTTATGTTCGCGTGAACTGGATAAAAGAGTGGAGCAGGATTCTGGGGGGGGGTTGGGGGGTTGGAGAGGGCACATGGTGTTCCCTAGGATTGGCAGAGCCCGTAGAGCTGCTCTTTGCAGGCTGCCTCACCCCCACCTTGGCAGGCCCAGCCTGCCCTGCATCCCTGCAGCATCCCTTCAGGGTCCTTCCTGTGCTGTGCTGCGATACATCCTCCAGGCACCTGGCCAACATGTCTCTACCCAGATCCTGGCTCATACTGGTTTCAGGTTGTCATTCACTTTGCCTCTCTAGGGTGCTTGAGGATAAACTTCCTTAGAGACTCAAAGACAATTTAGAGTCCTTGCACACAGGAAGTTACTTTTGTACTTAACTGCGTATATGGCATTTGGCTAGGGTACCTCAGGGAGATACAAAAAGGAATGAGACATGAAACCTGCTCCTGAGAGTTTACTGTATAAGACAGGGACATGGACAAGTATAATTAAGATACATACATATATTATATTATACATAATATATAAATATTATATATATATATAGATAGTCATGGGATATAGTGGGGAATACAGTCAATAGTATTATAATAGCTATGTACAGTGTCAGATGAATAATAGACTTTTTGGGGTTATCCCTTTGTGAGGTGTGAAAATGTCTAATTACTATGTTGTTTTGTACACCTAATAATAATAATAATAAAAGTTATGTCCCTAAAAGCCAAAGGTTTGGGTTTAGTTGGGAGAGGAAGAAGCATGCAGCATATGTAAACTTGCTTTATGAGGTGTATTTAATTTGGGGGAAAAAGAATGAGAATAAAAATTGTTTCAATCAAAAAAAAAAAAAAAAAAAAAGGCAGGGACATGGAGTAAGGGGACTTACACAAGCAGCCATAAAATCCTACTAACGATAGAGTTTCAGACATGGTTGCTGACAATATGGGAGGTGGCGTTTGGGAGAGAAAACTGATTTTTAAAGCCTAAGGACTGAGCAGCTGTAAGAACTGGTCTTGTGTGGAGCTGATCACCGGTACCCTGCTTCACACCGGAAGGTTTGGTTCTGTAGTGAGAGCATGGGCCACAAAGATGGCTCCTGGGTGTGAATCCTGGCTCCTGGGCTAAAGGACATTCGGTGAATTTCGAAATCTCTCTATAGTTCAGCTTTCTCATGGGTAAACTGTGGATGCAGTAGAAGCGACTGCAAAAGGTATTTTAAAAGAACACGTGTGTTAACATCTGTCATGTACTAAGAACAGTGTCTGGAACACGATAAGGCCTCTGCAAATGTTACACATTATCCCAAGCAACCAACTCACTCCTTCTCCTTTTCTAGCCACGACTTCTCTCCGGTTACACTATCTTTATTGACAACTGATACGTACATAAACACATGACACAACCTCTTGCTCCATTAAGAAAAATCTGGAGGCTTTGAAGAGATGACTATGTGAAGCGGTCCTGTGGGCCTTGGAAAAGTGTTCTTAACTCCTTACATTGTTAAGTGTTACAAAAATTTCTAGGTTACTTAGCTTCTGGAATTTAACTTTTATGGATGTTACTTAATAGTCTTTCAATTTGTCTTCCTATAGCAGGCATTTTAGTAAATAAAAAGTATCAAAAGCAAGAATATATATATATGCATGTGTGTCTATAAATTAGTAATAACTTCCGTGCTTTCAAGTCATTTGTAAATTGGAACTTAATTGTTATCTCTAGCTCACCTGCATCTGGACAGGACTTTTAAAGAGTGTTTCTCAGGTCTTAGAATCTACAATAGATGACATAAAGGTAAGCTAAAAATGTTTGATTTCTTCACAAGCTCTGGTTCTACTATTGTAGGTTTGTCCATTTGCACTTTACATCTGTAATATGAGAATTTCTAAACTACCTTTCTATGAATAAGTTGATTCAATGATGCTAAAATAATAATAAATCTTTTGCAGTGGTGCTACCAAATAAAATTTGGTCCAGAGTTTGCAGGAGGGAACATAATGATTGGGGGAGGACAACACACAAAATGTATCTGAGAAAAATTGGGGAAATTTTTGGTCTACTGTGAGAAGTTGTGTGTGTGTGTGTGTGTGTGTGTGTGTGGTGTGTGTGTGTGTATTTCAAAACATAGTATATGAAAATCAAGAAGGCCTAAGATATTTTGCAGAATCTCTGATGGATCCTGTGGCAGGAGAGAAAAAATAGGCAGCCTTAAATCTCATTCAGAACAACTCTCATTTTGTGTGTCTTACACAGAAGGGTTCCGAAGAATACTTTCTTTTGGACTAATTATTTTAGAGACAAAATATTTGAAAGCCGCTGGTGTAGACTGAACCGTTCATTGCTGTTACATTTATCCAGCACTGAATGGCCTGTACCTAGCATGGTACCTGCACACAGAGGAATTTAATAAATATGCATTGAAAGAATGGAGACAGGAAAATGCACAGCATCCATTTGCTTGGAGACTCATATGATTCAAGCTGGGCTTTGAAACAAGGGGACAAATCTGTTATATTGTTTTGAAAGGGGAGAGAAGGTAGTGGAGGAAATTATTTGGGATTCTACATGAGGCTTTAATGGCAGTTTAAATTGGGTTGTGACAGTGGAATTGAAAAGGGGACAAAGGAGGTAGCACAGACTGTATATTGGCAACCAATTTGATGTAAAAACGGGGAAGATGTATTTCACTATAAGATTTTGAGTTTTATAAGAAGTGAAAGAATGAAGGAGAGTAAATCTGAGATGGACATATTGGGTCTGGGGGCGGGGGTGGAAGATGACAACTGAAAACAGACCACAAGATCTGGCAACAAACAGACCTTTGATTTAATCGTTGAAAGAACAGTTTATTTCTAAAAATTTATTATTTTATCTGAACTTGCCTAGTACCTGCACTCTGTAGGTCAGAGAACATCACTTTGAAGTATCCTCAGACAGGGGGAGTTTATGATCTTTTTTTCAAAAAAGCAAATTGCTTTGGAGTTAGAGAAGTCACACAGTACTGGCTGTGGAGTTGTAACTCTCACTCTTAGTGACTTTTCCATTTGTTTTTAACGTAAGGTTTTTAGTTGCCTGGGTTTTCTTTTTTCTTTTTTGCAGTTTCATAGTAGTATAAGATAAGATGATGGCATATTTTATGGTAATTTAGCAGATAATTGGGATAAGGGGAAAGAATATTGAAGAGAGAAAGAAGAATTTCTTTCATGTTAAATAGTAATATTTTTTATTGTCTGTCACTGGGTTCATATCTACCTGAGCCTTTTTTTTTTTTTTTTTTCCTTTTCTTCTTCCTGCTAGGGTTAAATCTTCTTTGCTTGGTCAGTTATACTTAGAGGATAAAATTTAAAAAAAGAGAAAAAAAAAATAAAGCTAAAAATGTTACTCAGCTCAGTGACTTCTCACTTGACTAACAGAGTGAGGATAATATGGGTGGTCACACTCGATAGATTGTGTATATACCGGGCCTCAGCTTCTCCATTTCTAAAAAAAGTATGGCCGTAATGAACCATATTGAGTTGCTAGGAGGAAAATAAACAGTGAGATTGTAAAGGGTTGGCTAAACATTAAATGATATACAAATACCTTTGCTACTGCTATTCAGGAAGGACTCATGACCTCTTAGATAAATTTTATTAGATTTCTGAGGGAAGTAAACGAGTGAACAACAAAGCAGGCATTGCATTTAGAAATCAGGCCCTTAATGCTTTACTGATAAGTAGACTGGTTTTCAGTTATACTTTCCTTTTGAGGAAAAGCAAACACTTTAATAGCATGCTCTTATGAATAGTCCTAGTCTCCTGAAGGAGGAGGCCATTTTTTACAAAGAAGGAAGCTTGAGCAAAGAGTGTAAGTGACTTGATAAGGATCAGCAATATGGCAAGTACAGGGAAAATTTACATTAACATCTGGTTCTGTAGATAATGAGTGATACACTTCATGATTCAACCAGGGTTGCACCAAGAACAGCTCTTGGTACTTAGTAGCTGCTCAATAAATGTTTGGTGCTTGAGTGACTATTGTTCCAAAATGTCCTGTCAGACAACCACTGGTCGGCGAACTAGTGTGAAATGTGCTCTGAGTTCCTCTGCAGCAAAATATATGTTTGTGACTCTGGACTTCACATGGGTTTTAGGATTAGGACTGTAATTCTGAGGTTATATCCCATAAATAAAGCAGAGATCTAAGTGGAGTGGCAAGCATGCTCTCTTCTGAGTGTTGCGTGTTACCACTTGCAGAACACTTTTATATTCATTTTCTCTGTTGAGCCCATGAGGTAAGAAGGGTAGCATTTGTTCCACTTTTCCAAAGAAGAAACTGAAACTTCAGAGGTTATGTCCATGTGTTATTACTTTAGCACTTTGCAGAGATGGGACTAGAAATGAGGTTAATACCCCCATGTTCTTTTTCTTTTCTAAAAACATCCTCTGGTAAAAAAAAATAAATAAATGAATACATAAACAACATTTGGGGTCAAACAGTTAATAAAACTTTGGATTAAAGTACCAAGAGCCTCTGTTAAATAAAAATAAATTGCCTAGAAGAGGTCTCTTTTTAATACTCCTTGTGGAATATTATATCATATTAGCTGGAATAAGAATAGCAAATACTGTATACTCATAAGCACTTGAAAGCTGTTAAATAATTGAACACTCACAATTCTATGATATGGGTACCACAAATATTCCTTACTATCAGATCTATTTAGTTGCTGAGTTTAGGTAGTAAAGGTAGGTAACAAGGGCCATCATACTATCCAAATCAATTTTGTTCCTGACTTTAAGACAGCAAGTAGTAGGAGTTTGGATAACAAGTGATTTATTCAAATTATTTAGCTCTTAAATTGAAATAGTGAGTATACTTATATTGCAACATTGACTTGATACTGGGGGAAACTGGGGCCAGGGAAAGTGAAGTAACTTGCCCACGGCCACCCAGCCGGTAAATTGTGGGTGCTGTACCTAGGACTTGGATCCAGGCAGTCTGGCTGCCACATAAGTTCTTATTTATTACAGATCCCCTATTGTGTCCCAGAAAGTTTAGTACCTTACATTTTTGAACAGAGAAGAGAAGGAAATAGTTAGAAATGGGATATTATAATATGGGATGGGGGGAAGTGAGAATGAGGAGCAGCTCTAGTGACATGGGTGGGTGAATTTGGGGCCAAATGATATCTGCTTACCTGTGGTTTTACTTTAAAACCTGAGAAGCAAAAAAATGTGTTGTTTCTAAATTGTCTGCTGCCCAGAAGCCTTATTATTTTAATGTGATTAGGATAGTGATTTATCCAGTTGGAATCAGTGTGAGCTACTGTGCCTTCTTTCTGTGTGTTTGGAATTCCAGCTCTGAGGTATAAGCTGAACAGGTTCTGCTTCATTCAGCAAGTTGTACAAGAAAACATTTTTCTTAGTGCTGTTTCCTAATGGTACTTGCTGGGCATTATTGCCAAGAGATGTTCCGTAGGAAGACACATCTATGGTCAAATAAGCTTAGCAGTTGCTGCATTATACAGTACCCATGGAATATTGGGTACCAGCAGTTCAGAGTTTTATTAAGTGCTGCAGGAATGAAGTCTATTGAACTTGACCTCACCAAGATTTTTTTCAGACTATTTGATCAAAAAATTTTGGAAGGGGTTTTTAGTGTTGTTATTTGCGTAGTAACTGCTAACATTCCATGTGACAAACTTTAGGGAATCTCGAATTAATGTAAAAAATGTTTCACCAAAATAGATACTTTATAGAATTAGACCACTGCCTAGTTGATAAGATAATGTACAAGCTATTATTAGAAAGATGGAGCTACTTACACCATGGCAATATGCTTCTGTGTGCACAAAATTCTTTACGTACATTATACCATCTGATTCTTAACACCACTGTTTGAGAAAGTAGGGAAGCTAGCTTTATCCCACTTGACTTAAGGAAAAATGTACCTCAAGAGGTACTGTCGTTCTGACTCCTCAGGCATCCAGAGCTGTGTTTCACAAATGTGTCAAATCACTGTTGGGGGTACTTGTGCTTTGAGTTGTGTTTGTCACCATGGTGATTGGTTTGTGTTAATCTATCAGCATCTTTTGTGGTGGTTTCACTGGGAGACGTCTTATATAACATCTGGCTGCTATGGAAAGGAAAGATTATGGCGTAGGAACCAAAAATAGAAAAATAAATGTTCTGTGAGAAAATAGTGGTGTTGATGTGTGTTCTAGACAGTTAAAATAATTACACAACACTATAGCACTAAAAAATTATAAAGATTGGTCATTGTGAAATTGTGTTACCTTTCACAAAAATTATTGGACGTTAAGTAATAACCCAGAAGTCAGCAGGAATTATAAATATCATGTTCTTCAAACAATCAGGACTTGAGGCTTGTCTCTAAAATATTTTCTATAAGATCATGGGATTTTACATTTGAGAATGATTTTAGAGATCAGTTAATCCAGATTCTTTATTTTACAAGTGGGGAACGAGGCTCAGAGACATTAAGGGGCTTAGCAAACAAACATTCACTACTTTAGTGCAAGACTGAACAAGATCCCAAATCGTCTCACTTCTCAAGAAAATGCTGCCTGTTACAATAAAAGACAGTGGGGCAGGGAAATTTCCAGAGTCTAATGTGGATTGCTTTTGACATGCAAATATATTAAAAATCCTTGAGAGAGTGAATAGAAACCCAGACAGTGTATCAGAACCTGACTGTAAAAACTGCCTTGTCAATTGTCCACTTACATCCAGTAGCATTTAAATACTTTCTATCCTACAATTTCTAGAATTCCCATACATGATTAGTTCCTGTCTAAACAGGAAAATCCTCCTGTGTGAGAACTTATCAAGGTAGTTTGATGCCTCCCTCTCTTATTTCCTGGTGATTGTAAGGCTTTTTCTTTAGTTCTTTCTTCGTTGGGTGTTCATAGATTCAGTTCACTCTCCTGGCTACACGTCCTAATTACTTCGGGTTGTCTTTTAGCCTTGTGATTATAATTCTTGTTAGCAATTATTTGCTTGTGTAAACTCAGAATTTTTCCTGGTATCTCCTCCTAAGGAGGTCATAAAAAAAAAAAGAATTCTTCCAATAAAATTCTTTATACAGTCACAGTCTGAAGGAGTGGATTGTTTTAAGGATTAATGATAATTTACAAGATGTCTGGTATGTAAGAGGTACCCAATAAATGGAGATACCAGTGCTATTATTAATATTTGATGCAGGGATGTCTCTTTGAAAAACCTTTATATCACGCTTGTAGCTTTATACCAAAATGAGATATAATAAAAGCTATTCTGTGTGTGTATGGGGGAGAAGGGGTAGGAGTAGAAATCAGTGTACTCCAAATGCCTTTATCTCTTGTGGTCTTGCTTGATCCAAGTTATTTGCCTCTTTGGCAAAACAGGCCTCTTGTTTTTCAGTCAGCACTGAGGATTATTTTTCTCAGCACAAGTTTTGATTAATATTGAGTCGAAGACTGTCGTGGTTATTAGTGCAGTACATTGAATATATAGATCTATGTGTCATAAACAGTATTCACAGAGGGAAGTTGAACCTGGGTCACAGCTTGTATTGGTGAAGGACATGACTAAACTACCAGCAATTTCTACTCCAAATTAAACAGAATAAAATCCTTTTTCTGTTTTCTTGTAGGCTACTTGAACATTTTTTAGAATTTTATTTTGAACTATCTATAGTGTTTCTGAGTGTGTCTCTCTGTATATATATTTTCCTGCTGTTGCTTCAGATATTATGTTACATACATACAACACAGTGTATTGGCATTGACATTTTACCAACTTGAATGAATAGTAGAAATTCTACTTTCTTTCACGTCCCTTTATCTTCCCCTTTTTATAATAAAATAGTCTTAAATATTTTCTCTATGTATCTTGAATACTACATGATATAATTTTTGCTTTAGGCATCAAGTATAATTTGGAAAACTCAAGAGAAGAAGGCAAATCTATGTACAAGGTGTGACAATTAAGTTTGCGAACTTGTTGCAGTGATGTTGCTAACCTTTTTTTGATATCAGAGGGATTATTCATTATGAATTTGTACCAACTAGACAAACAGTTAACCAATTTACTATTTGGAAGTGCTGAAAAGGCTGCGTGAAAAAGTTAGATGACCTAAAATTTTCACCATCAATTCATGGCTCTTGTGTTACAACAATGTACCAGCTCACAAAGCTCTGCCTGTGAGAGAATTTTTAGCCAATAAACAAATAACCGTATTGGAACACCCTCCTTGCTCACCTGATCTGGCCCCCAATAACTTCTTTCTTTACCTGAAGATAAAGGAAATATTGAAAGGAAGACATTTTGATGCCATTCAGGACATCAAAGGTAATATAATAACAGTTCTGATGGCCATTCTAGAAGAAGAGTTCCAAAATTACTTTGAAGGGTGGACTAGGCACTGGCGTTGGTGCACAGCTTCCCAAGGGGAGTACTTCGAAGGTGACCATAGTGATATTCAGTAATGAGGTATTTAGCACTTTTTCTAGGATGAGTTCGCAACCTTAAATGTCTGACCTCGTATTCATCTGTATTTTAATCTTTATATTGTTCTTCCTTCTTGAAGTTTCAGGATTCCTTCTTTTGATATTTGCATCTGTTTCAAGGATTTTTCTTTAGTTATCCATTTAGAGTAGGTGCTGGCAACAAATTCTCTGGTTTCCTTTACTGGAGAATGTCTTGATTTCCATTTAAGTCCTGAAGAATATTTCACAGGATACAAGATTCTGGGTTCACTTTCTTTTTTTTTTTTCCATTCAACATTTGAAAAAAATGTCCATTTCCTCTGGCCTCCAGGGTTTCTTATGAGAAATCTACTGTCATTTTGATTGCTTTCTCCCTATAAGTAGGTAATGTGTTGTTTCTCTCTCTGCTTTCAAGTCTATAGCATTAGTTTTCAGAAGTTCAATTTTCCTGTGTCTTGGATATCTATAAATTTATCCCGTTTGGATTCTGTAGGTTTATGTCTATTGCCAAACTTTCAATTTGTCGGTTATTATTTTTTTTCCTTCAGATTTTCAGTCTGAACATCTTTCTTCTTTCCTTCCAAAATGCTAATAACATGAATGTTAAATCTTTTGTTACAGTCCTACAGGTTCTTGAGTCTGTGTTCAAATTTTTTTTTTTTTTTGGTATACTTATTCTCTATTGTTCAGATTGAGTGATTTTTTCCCCTTTTTGTCTTAAAATTAACTGATTCCTTCCTCTATTCTCTCCATTCTGCTACTGAGTCCACATACTGAGTTTAAAAAATTTTTCAGTTATCGTATCTTTCCATTTTAAAATTTCCATTTGGTTCTTCTTTATGTCTTCTGTTTCTTTGCTAAAACTTTCTGTTTTTTTTTTTTGTGTGTGTTTTTTTCCATTTGCTTCAAGTGTGTTTATAATTGCTCATTGAAGGATCATCATGATGGCTATTTTAAAGTCTTTGTCAGATAGTTCCAACATCGATGTAATTCCAGTGCTGACATCTACTGAGTGTCATTTCTTATTCAAGTTGAGATTTTCTTGGTTGTTGGTATGATGAGATTTTTTTTTTTTTAATTTTTCTAATGGATCCTGGATAATTTTGGTATTCTGGGACTCTAGATCTTATTCAAATCTTCTTTTTTATCAGTGACTTGTCTGATACCATCCTGGTGAAGGAAGTGGGGAGCCATCTCATTACTGCTGGTAGAGGAAATCCAGGTATCCTACTCAATCCCTATTGACACAAAAAGGATTGGATGAGTACATTGTTACTGCTGGATGGGAATGGAAGCTCTGACTTCCCACTTGGCCTGCAATGATATCACCCTACCTGGGACAGGATGGGGTACCTCGTAACTCCTCCCTGCATAGCCTTTGGTGACAACACAGGGGTGGGAGATGGCCCCAGTGATGCTGGGAGGGGTGAATCCGACTTTGCACTTGGTCTCCTTGATGCTATCACAACTGGCAGGGGCACCACATTATAACCAAGTGGTGGTAGAAGTCTTGGCTATCATCTTGGCCTTTGCTAGCAAGGGTGATGGTGAAGCCACGACTTGTCTCAGGGTGTTTGGCTATAGTGGAATGGTTGTTGTCTGAAAGTTTTCTGTCTTGCTGGGCTGTGCTGTTCCTGGTCCTTTGGACAGAGAGAGCAGGCTTTTCTTGCAGCTATTTTATCTGTGCTTATTGGTGATTCCAGGTCGCCAAGTTTATGATAATTGAGGCAAAAAGAAAACCCATGTATGTATGTATGTGTATATATATATATATGTACACATATATGTATATAATATGTCTATGGTTTTTAGCAGAGGACTGAGGGAAGAGGGAAGTACATCTACTCCATCTCGTCCAGCACTGGAAGTTCAGAATGAGATTTTTATCTTTGCAAAGACTGAAATAGCTCAGCTTAAGACTAAAGTTTAGAATTAGGCAGAAGTAACACAAAGAACTGTAATAATATTGTTCTCATAGATTGAGAGCCAACTATGTGCCAGGAACATAAAATTAGTTGTTTCTAATCCTTGCAATACCATTATAAGTCAATGTGACTTGTCTAAACGAACATAGGTTAAAACATGGCTGGACTGGGATTTGAGTCCAGCACCACTGTACAATCTCCATGGTTGACCACAACATACAATGTCAAGGAGTGCTGAAAGAAGCCTGAATGCAGAGGTGAGACATGACCCAGTGAGCAGAGCATTCCTGCAAATTGTCCTTTATTCAAGCCAAAAATCAGATTATGTTGTTAATTAACACCTGTTGATTGAGCCACTTCAGAAGGCACTGCAAATTTGCCTTTTTAGAGAGAGTGGTGCTTTGTCTTGCTACTCAGACCCAAGGACATTGCTGCAAGTTTACCTTGCTTTATTAGTTCCCCCTGGAAAGCCCTCGGTAGCCCATGGCTCACAAGGAGAAGGCATCATTATTATACACAAGTACCATTCCTTCTCTCCGGGCCCTTTTTGTTCTTTGAATCCAAACCTTGACCATTGATGAGTCTGAGATTCTAGGTACAGTGGAGGGAAAAGAAAATTAACTTGGGGTTGAATACTTTTCATAAAGCAACTGTATCAATGATAAGTAACTCTTTGGAACCGTGCCTTCCTGTTGCCATAAAGTCATATTGTCAATTATCATTGATTTACACTCAATGATAATGTATATCCGGCTAGTTTGACGTTAAACTTTGATAGGCCTTTGGAAAAGTAAGTCTTTGCCAAAATATGATGTAAATAAGATTTCAAGTGGGAACATTTACCTAGTTAAAGCAGCAATCTAATTAAAAACGTGAACAGTTTAACATAAAACCTAGAATCGGGTTGAGGTTAGTGCTTCTTTTGCAGTTTATCTTATATATCAACAACACACCATTTTATCTCTTCACTGAAGTGAAACCTTTAATAGCAGTTGCATAAATTAGATCCAGTTACTATCTAAATTTGAAAATAAACAACATTTATTTTTTAACTAGTCTATTTTATATTGTTTCCTAGGACATGAATAAGTCATTCATTGAGCATTTTGGGGGAGTTCCAGGTCTGTTAACCAATTTAATGGGCTGCATCAGTCTGTTGACTGATGGTGTTGATAGGTGTCTGAGCTCTGAGAGCTCTGAAGGTGACAAACAAAAACAACATAGGAAAGTATTTGTAGGGAATGTGTAGGAAAGTCTTGGAGTGTTTCTAACATAAAGGGACTTTCCACATCCTTTTAGTGCTTTTAGTGTTTATAGTTCTTTCAAAAAAAAAAATTCTTAGTCTTCTATGAAGCTGTGCACAGTAGATGAGAGTGGGCTTCTGCTAACTAACTAGTTCCCTTCCCCTTGGCGCCCACTTGTAATTCCAAATAAAAGCTTGAAAGAATTGCTCAAATTACATGCTACTCAATAAAGCATTTGGATTTAGATCCTGAGGTGCAAATGAATCATGATGTTCATTTCCAGAAAAAGAACATTTTTCCTATTTTTGAAGGTAAGTTGAAGATGATAAATTGTGGCCCTTTGAGTAGTCATTATTTATAGGAGGGTGAACGTTTATCAAGTATCAGGGTCTGAAATGATTATTTATGTTTTTAGGGACTAGGTTTCAGCAGCCAGAACATTTATATAAGTCAGGAAGCACGGGATTGGTCTCTGGTGATTTTGAGGTGAGTGGCAGAGACAGAGCTCTTGGTAATCCCTTGAGAGCTACAAAAATATTTTAACTACTCTTTTTTTCTGAATAACAATTCTCTATGATACAATAGTAAATTCCTACTCTCTGAGAAAATGGTAAAAACCACACTATTAATTTGTTATTATAGATTTTGAACCTAAAGCTTAAAAAAACAGGTGTCAGATATAGAAGCTTTTGAATAGGAAAGGATTTAAACCACCATTAACTAGCTTGAGGTGATATAGAAAGATGCTTAAAAAAAAAAAAATCCAAACAAGAAAGACACCACTTTCTCTTTTGTTTCTTGACTTACTCCTCTGTGTATATGTGCAGACACACACACACACACACACACACACACACACACACTCTTAAAATTACTCTCATACAGAAGCTTTCAAATTTGTGCAATTAATAGCTTGGGCAAATTTAGCATTTTGTTTTAAAATGGTGTACATAAACTGTTACTGGAAGAGGCTTCAACAAAGAGCTTCTTCCTTTTATATAGTCAGAACTAGCTTATTTGTGGAAAGAATGTAATTTAATATTTCTAATTTCCTTTTGTATTTTCTGCTATGGACCTGTACATAGAGTTGCTTTCACTTAATGAAAATTTTCTCCTAACTTCTCCAGCAATATGTTAGATAAGAGCCAACTTTATAAGAGAGCTCTATGTACTACTTAGATGAAAGTATCAGTATTAGGTTATCTTTTATAAATTCAGTTGTAAAATTTGTTTTATGCTGTGAAATATTTAAAAAGTGTCCAGGATTCCTTTTGGCATAAGTAGCAAACCACAATAAAATGCCTTTATTGCAATATCTTGAAAGAAATATCTAAATAAAAATGTTTCACGAGCTCAATAAAAGTCTTCATTATCTGAGAGAAATCTGGAAGGTCATGTCAATGAGAAAAAAAAAAAAAAATCTAGTGAGGTCCCTAAGAAAGTTTAGGTTATAACCTAAGAAGAAGTTCAAGAAAAATAAAGAAAAATGTGTGCCTCTGAGAAAGAGTCTGCCGTGTTAAAACTTCTGAAATATTTTGCTGTCAATATCTATTTTTTTAATGATAATATTGAGCTCTAGAAACATTGGACATCTATATTTACTTTTTTAGCAAATTAACACAGTCAACTTAAGGTTTTTATTTTTATTACTCATTTGTCCCTATTGATTTCTGGAACTACCTCTGAATATTTGTACTTTTTTGTTCAAAAATTTGTATTTGGACTCATTAAGAAATCTGCGTGAAGTTGTCTGCTTTCTACTTGTTTGAAATTAATTAAATTTCCCTCTTGGTTCATGCTCTTCACAAAAATACTTAAGGTCAAGTTAGGTCTTGAGTGATGGAGCGCCTTTCAAAGTATGTTGCTCCAAAGGCTCATTGGGTTGTTGTTGACGGGACATTAAATGCTCTCTTCTTTAGAATGTTTTAGTATATTAAAAATAAAAAGTTTTCTCTAGTACTTTGAAATCTATTTCCCTGCTTCAAAATCTGCTTCAAACTGTGTTTGGTACTCTTAACTTAAAAGTCCTCTAGAAGTTAATTTTATAAACAAATCAAAAGCACTGTGTAGTAATGGAACGTGCATAGAATTTAGGATCTGGCAGAATAAGTCAAATTATTTAGCCTCTCTGAGCCTCAGCTTTCTTACCTGTAAAATGGGGGCAATTATACTAATCTCATAATGTTGCAAAGATCAGATATTTAAAAAGTAAACATTGTATACAGCACTTTGCACATAAATGCACAATAAAAGGTCACTATTTTTAAATCATAAGAATTCTACAATTTAATCTTAAAAACAAACTGAAGCCTTATGAAATAAAGTCGTTTTTGCTCTCTTCCTTTTCTACTAGTTGAATTTCTCTCCTTACCTGGTTTATGGTGGGCCCAGAGTATCTATATATCTAACAACAAGTTTATTTTATTGTTTTCTTTGCTCTACTTAGTGTGAGAAGCAACGTTGAACATTTTGTTATGGTCTGCTCTCCTTCAGAGTATATGAACCTGATAAACCCGAGAGTTCTGAATGAGTTTCTGTGTTTGGGTAATGGTTATTTGACACTTCAAAATTAAGAGCCTCTTCCACTTGTTTTGCTGCATGACTGTGATGTAAGAGGGATTCAAAAGCAATACAACTGCTGCTTGGTTCTCTTGGGAATCTTGCTCTTGGAACCCAGCCCCCATGCTGTGAGGACACACACTGAGCCACATTGAGAGACCACAGGGAGAATTCGCATGTATGTTTTTCTGGCAGACAGTACTGCATCAACTGCCAGACATACAAGACACCTTAAGGTGATTATATAGTCCTTGGCTGATGGGTTACCCTCCGCCACCTTTAAGCCTCCCTGGTGAGGCCTCCAGCGCCATGGAGCTGTGCTCTATCCGAAGTCCTAACCCACAGAATCGGTGCACATAAAAAAATAGCTCTTTGAAGATACTAAGTTTTGAGGTGGTCTGTCAATTAGCAATAGTATAGAACACTTTCCTTCCCTTTCCTATGCCCCCTTCCCGTGGGCATGTCAATGGAGCTGAATTCTGTATTACTACTCGTGTATATATTTTGAGTGGATGTGAAATGAGAATAATCACTGACGTTTACTCAGTGCTTGCTGTGTGTCAGGCACTATCCATTCCAGGCACTTTACACATCTCCTTTAAGTCCTCCAGCAGTACTGTGAAAGAAACACTATTATTGCTATCCCTACTTACAAATGAAAAACCCAGAGGTTGCACAACATGTCCAATGTCAAACATCTATGAAGCCTGGGCTCAAAGCCCTCATGCTACATTCAAAAGTGCAGAGACAAGTGAAAGTCATAATATGTAATTTGAGGTCAGAGAGAGCTTGATTTATTTTTTAGCTATATAGGTTGAAAATGTTAAATTCCAAATGTATGGAAAACATTTTATTCATTTAAATCTGCTTCTTTTTGAACTTACAAAATACAAGAAGTTACCTTTTCTTTCGGTAAATTCACTAGTTGCTAGGACCCCAGGAAATGTTAATTAGTAAATGTAAGCTTAGAAATCAAGATGCGCATTACAATCTGTCTTTTACAAACATGGTTCTTCTATTCTAAGATGCACATTTTTCAACTTTTTGCCAGCTCTGAAACGGGAATGTCTTTCACAAACGACCATGTGTCATAGTTGAACTGGCATCATTTGTAAATGGTTTTTAGCGTTATATATAAAACAATGACCTTTCTTGCAATTGATTGTGACCTTTTGGTAAAATGTATTATACATATTTTACATTTTCAACTTAACAGATGCTGGAAGCTGCCATACACTGTTGTTGCAACAATCACATATGCAAGAAAACAAATAACTCAAGAACCCTTCTAAATGATTGATGCAATGCTAAGCTGAGTAGTCAAAAACTGTCAAAGCTCTGGAAGGTTCTCAAATGAGGCCAGTGTTAGCATCCCATTATTGTCTTGCACATACATGCCATTTTACTCAGATGATTGTCTTCACATATAGACAGCTGGTAATCAGTATTTTCCTGGGGCTCTGCTGGAATGAGCTTTCTTGGGACACAGACAAAATCTAGTGAAATTTACTGGGCAACTGCTAGTGTTATGAGTTACCCCTCTTCTGCAAATCAAGGCATCTCCTGCATCAGAGGTCTCTGGGGCCTCATTTTCTCAGGACACTTTTCTTGTAAAATTTTATTTTTTCTAAATTAATTATCATTAAGTTAGCTTTTCCCAAAATATCACAGCACATTTGCAAGCTTTTAGATCAATTTATAGTTTTTTAACCATTGCCGTGGTAAATGTGCTAAACATTGCTGATTCTTGTTTTCACCTCCAGTATCTAATTTTCAAAGATTACTCATGTTCTCAAAGGCTTACCTTAGTGATTTTATACACCACAATGGACTAGTCTAAGTTCTCGATATTCAAGAAAGGAATGACCACAGAATAGTACGAGCTGGGATTTCTTTAGACAGTGCTTCTGAAAGGAAGGCATTGCACAGACCAGGTGGTAAAACAGCTGCTTGTAACCAGGGCTGTTGCAACTATGGCTTTTGCAGATATGTCCTTCATTTAGTAGCTCCACATTGGTTAGTTTAAATTCCTTCTTTTAGTGGGGTTGTTGCTCGAATTACAGAATGTCTTGTCTTCTGAGGAAGTGAGGTTTCAAGATTGGTTCCGATTATGCTCCTCTGAGAGTTTCCTTTTGTTTCAAAGAGGAAAATAGCAAATAACTATTTTTAAGTTACATGAAACCTCTATTTCAATCAGGGCTGAACATAAAATTTGTGAGTCATCAGCTCATCAATAGATTTTAAAGAAATAAAATTAGAAGAGGTAACTTATGGAGAGATTGCAGATAAAAAAAGAAAGGCGGGCCTAGTATGGGGCCCTAGTACTTTCAAAATTTGGAGGTTGATTAGAGAGCATAGGAGGATATTAGGGAAGATTGGTCAGAAAGGCAGGTGGAAAATCTGTAGTACGGAGAGTTTAAGTCACAAAATGGGATAATATTTCAAGAGAGATATTGTTGCGAGTGCCTGGAAGGGCAGTCGCTAACATTTCAGTCTCTTCTTGAAAGTAAAGGGGACATTAACCTCTCGGCAGGGCCTTTCGTCCCTGTGTGGTACTTGTGATGTGAGAGGGGAACAAAGTCTTGACACACAGGTTCAGATAGAGTGACACAGCTTTATTTGGGAGCCAATGTCCCTCCAGAGGTCAATGCTCTGGTAGGCACAGGAGGTCATATAAGATAAAACAGAATTTCATAATGAACCAAGTCCCAGAGACAATCAAGATGGAGAAGATCCCTGGTCCGGGAGAGGCGACTGGGCCCACTACAGGTCTGAGGCAAGCTGGTCTGGCAAGGAAGAACTTGGGCAAGTCCCAGAGTATCGCGGCTCGCAACTCGCAGAGGGCTCTGTCTATCGCCTGCAGGATCATTCCAGAGTGTCTCGCTCAGAGCCTCGCACAGGGTCTTAGCAGGAGCATCCAGTCGGACCATTCATGGCATTGCTCTGGAGTTCTGTTTTTATCCTCTTTTCCTTGGACTTGTTTACTTCTTAGGCGATAACCAGAAGTTGTTTGCCAGGAGTTGTTTACTTCTTAGGTGATAACCAGAGGTTGTTTTGGTGAAGGTGTTTATCACTCAATTTTGTTATGCTCAGTTTCACACAAAAACATGCTTTTCACTTCACTCTTACCAGTCTCACACATGTGTGGCCATATTCCTATTTACATACTAGTAAACAACTTGTTTTGCAAATCTCAATCCACCGTATATATTTTATATGCTCTATACAGATAGCAACTCTGGAATTCTCCTGAGAGTTTGATTCATTGGCACGAGAGAATGGTCCATTTGTTTGGGCATGATGGAATCTGAGATACTTGAAGGCTCTCAATAATCAAAGAATTTTTTAAATATAATTTAAGCTAGATATGTTCTAATATCTATGCTTTAAAGATAATGTTTTATGGATTATGAATCATAATTAAGTAGAATATTTGATGAAATCAATGATTCTAATTCAAATACTCTCAGGCCCCATAAAGCTCCATCCAACAAAAATAATTAAAAATGATTCCCATTTTATTTTCACTTCTTAAAGAACATTAACGGAGATCCATGTCATAACTCATAGCCTCATTTCTAAGTCCCTTTTCCTTTCTCCTCTAATTCTCTCAAACTTGTAGCTGAGAGAGAGAGAACACGAGAGAACATGAGAGAACATGTGTGTGTTTCTCTCTCCCTCTTCCCTAACCTTTTCACCAAATCTTTCCCAGATACCCATCCTTGACTTTCTCTTTTATACCATCTTCCTCCACATCTCACCAGCCTGCCTTCCTCCAGTGGTTGCTGAGATTTTTGGTTGTAGTACTACAATCTCAGGCCACTCTTGGATGATTAGAAGGCCCAATTACTGCATTTCTCTGGACCATCTTTCTCAAGGAAGTGCAAGAAGGCCCTTGGAAATTGTATATTTCTCTGATTGCCTTTTCCTTATAGAGAAATTGAGATGAATCAAATTATTTCCTTTCTTAAATTTAACTTTCCAGGCATGATAGATGAGATTTATGTGTCAAAAACTATTTTGCTTTTTGGAGGAGTATTCATTTAAATAAGTTTTCCCACTATTAACCAATGTTCAAAAGTCAAAATATATTTTAGAGGACTTAAAACATTTACCACATTTGTGAAATTTATTATCATTCCAATGATTGACTCTTGCTTTTCTTTTGTTGCTGCTTTGGAGAAGGTTACATGTTTTCCTTAATGTCATCATCTCCTTGAAATCCATCTGTCTCATTCCTCCCCCACTGGAGCAGCTCTTCCAAGTTCAGCAGGGAAGCTAAATCAAATACTAATTTCCACCTTTTCAATAAGTGTATGAAAAACAAAAGCAAAAAACAAAACAAAACAGACAAACAAACAAAAAACAGGCCCACATGGAAGAGATGGCAATGTGCTGTAAAGATATAATATGAAACTAATAGTCTGTTAAACCTGTTGAACATTTACTCAAATTCCTTCATAAGTGTATTTATCTTTAGAATAAAAAAATGACCATGTCATACTTTGGAAAAAAGCAATATACATTACTAGAAGAAGAAAACTAGATAGGCCACATTTTCTGGCTCAAATTGGGAATGTGACTGGCATCCTTTTATTAGCTGTAAAGTTTGCTTATACTATACACTTCAAAGAGCTTTCCTAACAGGAGAAATCTAGTAATTCCCAAATAGATTCACTACACTCCACCTTCCAACCTTTTTCCTTTATTGGTCAGGGCATGTTTTATGTAGAAGAAAAATAAAAGGTAGGCGTCATGGTTCATTCACCCACTTCCTACAATAGTTTAAATGCTGAGGTGTCCTAAAACTTCATGTAGTCTTTGGAGACTAAGCTGAGGAATTTTTTTCTTGTGTATTCTGGTCCAGTGCAAATATTTGACTATTGAGAAATATATAACACAGTAGAATTGTAGACCCACCATCTGCTTAATGTGAGCCAACACCCACCTGTAAGGAGACGGATACAGGATGGTATCCTGTTCCTCCAGCTTGTAAGTGACGGCCGCTGACGCTATGCAACCCTGGGTTTGTTTGAGCTGCCCCATGCTAAGATTGCTTGATAAAATTACAATAGGGTGTGTACGTTTTCGTAACCCAAAGGTTACTTTCAGGTTTTCTTGATATAATCTTTTTACAGTAATGGGGTCGAAAGGAGGATGAAAAATACCATCCGCTTTGGGTATGTGGGTGCATTTATAAATTTTTCAGGCTAGTGATGTAGTTGAAGGAATGAAATCAATGAATCAATCACTCGTGTTCTGCAGTTGTGACAGCAGGTCTGACTGTCCACATTAGCTGAAGAGAGATTGTCATGGGTGGAGAGGGTGACAGCAAAAAAGGACACGACTCATAGGGATCTGTCTTTTTCAATGACTAGAAGTCCTTATTTGAACTGACAAAGACCTTTGGCAGACACTTGACCTTAGAGTTGTCCCTGAAATGCTTGCTCTCACTACTAAATAATAAGCTTATAGAACCTGGGAAATGAACTTGAAGTGGACCGTTGTTCTTTGAAGCAGCTGTCATTGCTTTTTAAAGAAGCCCTCCAGGGGACAAAAATTTCACGATGATCACATCACATGATGTGTCCCCTGAAGGGCTTGCCTCTGAGATTTTCCTCCTTTGGGAAGATGCTAATAAAAAATGAAGACATAAAGATTACTAGTTCTTATATTTTTGAGTTTGAACGTTTTGAAACAAATTCCCAGGGAATTTTTATGAAGATTTTAGACTGGAACTAACATCCTGAACCAAGAAACATGATTATCTAAGATGCCTGCGATGATTTTTAAAAGTTTTTACAGGTTTTATGCCAAATCTAGGCATGAAAGCAGTCAAACCATACCTGCTCTTTAGGGACTTATTGGTTTACATTTTTTCTTATACCAAAGAGTTATACAATTAGCGTAAATAAAATTCTAAAGTGCCCCTTAGGGTTAATACAATTGGGAGAGTGACTTCAGTATGGTACCAGAGGCAGGCTTTTAGGTGAGCAGAACAGGTGGTCTTAAGGGGTTGTTGAAGGACCATTTGTTGGTACCTGGAACCTCTAAAGCTCTGATATCCCTCGCTTTCCATTG